>NW_015150990.1:233231-267385 GCF_000732505.1 Cyprinodon variegatus | reverse complement strand
GGAGGAGAGGGGGTGCGCGGGGGGGGGAGGCTTGTCGTGGGGAGCGGAGGAGAGAGGGCGGAGGGTGGCGAGAGTTGGCAAAGAAATAGTGAGAAGGAAAGAGGCGGGAGGGATGAGGGGGTTCTGGAGGAATCTGAAAGGGGAGGGAGACTACAAAGGTTGAAAACTGCACGGGGAGACCACCACATGCAGTGTGCATGCACTTTCTCCAAGACAAAATTCTAAAGTGACGCTTGAGACTTCTTTGTCACAGTCTAAGGACTACCATCTGCACTTACAAAGCCTTGATAAGCGCAAAAAAAACCACCAAAAACTTTTAAATGACTGTCTGAGAAAGTGTATGAAAAAGGTAAGGTTGAATATTTCAAACACTTATTGTGATTCTAAAGATTCACAACTTGAATTTTAATTCAACACTGATACTGATTCACATCCGTGTCTTTCACAAGAACTGGAAAAGTGGATTGAACTACGATGCAATGATGTGTTCCGTCCACTGTAAGCAAAACACAACGGGCAACATTTAGGGGCTAAATAATGGTATTTGCCGATTCTTTTGTCACTTTTTTTTTCTTCTCTCTCCCTCTCCCTTGCATGCCACAGATGTTTTTCTTAGACGCTCCAACAGACAGGAATCTACTGGCAAGAAGAAAGCCCCGGTCTTCCCCGCGAGAGTACAAAGCCCCCCAGTCTGCACACAGCAGATGCAGGAAAGCTAGTCCATCTGCCACCAGCTTGCTGAGCCACATGGGCCTGAGAGCTTTAATGAAAGTGGGGAGGGGGGGACATTTATTTCTTTATCTCCAAAGGTCTCTATTATTTACATAATAGAAAAAAAGTTTGGAACAAAATCACTGCATCCATCACTGGATATACAAACAGAAATATCTAATGCATTTACAGCATGATTTATTGTAATTATTGAAAACAAAAAAGATTAAAGAATTCCTACTGCTAGAAAATTATGTTAAATTAATAAATTTTATGGGATTATTACTTCTAACAATAGCAAATAATTAAAAGTTTTATTTTACTGTTAATAAAGAAAATATTTTTGAACAAATCTCTGCTTTTGATGCCTTTTTTTTGCCTCCAGGAAGTATTACCGAATTTTTCCTGTTTTTTAGCAGTTAAAATATGCAAAACCCTTTTCTCGGACAGCTCAAAAGTGCAACACAGCAACAGGTAAGGGAGGGGCAGAGCTACTTTTCCCTCTGTTCAGATGGAGAAAACTTTGTTCACATCCTCTTTCTTTTCTTAGCATCCCACCAAAATGTCTTAAAATTACAGAAATAGAGCATTTCGGTGCATCTTTGACACAATTCAATATCAGTAACCAGCACATGTCCATATGGATTTATTAGAAGTATAAAAAAAGTTAAACACCACTTTACCTCCAAGCTCTGAGCTGTGCACTAGTATGATTTAACAGGCTCTGAGTAGTACATTATCTCTGCGGCCCTGCTGAGGCATATTTCAGCTGCATGATATTATTAAGAGCCGTAACACAGACCGAAAGATGTAGCGTTTTCATTAGTGTCAACCGTCAGAGCTCTGAGGTGGAGGGGATAAACACTAAACAAGCACGGCAGAGTGAGAGCGTGAAAGAGTCGAGGAGTTCAGGGCAGGGAATCAAAAGTGGCTAACATTAAAGAACTACTGTTAATTGCTCTAAGCATCAACATTATTCAAGTAATTTCTCCCATTTCTCTTTCAGTGCCAAAGGCGTAAGACTAGAAAGCTCCCCAGTAACATTTGCTCCTCTAAAGAAGGAGGAGTGGGAGGAAGGGGGGGGTTGTTATGCCCATTTCTTCATATTACCGACACTGTGTGCATTCCCCCCCCTCAGGTGGTTATTCCCTCCATGACTCCTCTTCTGGGGTTTCTGCTATCAAGGTCAAGGGATACAAGCAGGCCCGACGGTGCATCGACAAGGTGGCAGCAGAAAAAAATGGGGGAGAGAGACAGACAGACAGACAGACAGACAGACATGGGGAGTATGTACAGTGAGGAGGGGGTGGCGGCAGCTGGTTCACAACCTTGGCAAGAGCAGCAGAAGCGTCATGACAACGGCAGTGGAGGATGTTGACTTCCATCTCGTTTGAATACAGTGATTTCAGCAGTTTGCACTCACAACTACTGCGACGTCTGAAACCATTTTCAATTAAAGCTACAACAAAGTGAATTGCTTTAGGGTAATTAGATACAGACAAGCGGAGCCGGTTTCCCCATCACTTCAGTATACAAGATGATAAGAAGAATGCACTGAATATTTCAAGATAAATAGTTAAAGCATTTAATTGGTTAAGCTGCTCAGAGGATCCGAAGTCCATAGAAATGCACCTAGAATGCATTACTAGATCACTGAATGCAACATCCTGGACCACAAGATTGTAAAGACAACACTGTTACTGGGTAACAAATGTATCCATTTTTAGAGTTAGCCTGTGTTTAAAGAGGAAGTCAGGTAAAACACAAACACTGTAATATTTTTCCAAGTGACGTCCAGATGTGTCTGGCTACAGTTACACTGGTTCTAGATTGCACTGGCCCAGCCTCTTAAAGCTTTCAATCTCAATATTATTGAAGTGTCCGTCTTAGATACTGCTGGTTTTGGAAATGTCTGCAAAAGTTTAGAGATTTTAAGAGTTAAGGTAAGAGTCTCCTAATTTCCGTCATATTTTTTCTTTTATCTTGGAATAATGATGAATGCTTCAAACAGTAAGTCTTTCCTCAGCTACACAGTGTGACGTCAGCTCTGATCCTCCACAGCGGGAAGGATAGAACATTTTATTTGGACTGCTGCTCATTCTAGTTCTTGCAGAACACCCAGAATTAGTAAAATTTTAATCACAAATTTAAAGTTTCACGAAAAACTGGACATTTGAAATTGGTCACAACATTCTCTGCTTAAAAGATATTCAGTTTCCCGTTTTTTTTCCTTTCTGTATCACCTCACAAGAGGGAAATCCATTTACAAAAAAGGAAAAATCCACATTTATGGAACAGAACATGCCAAATTATTTTTTCTCAATCAAATGTTTCCTAAGCACAACTTGTAATCATAAAAGTCCAGCCCACAAACACTACTACTAATATTAATAATACACCAAATAAGGCCTAATGGCTCAGAAGGGCTCTTTTAAAGTCCTGTTCAATGTTGATCACACAATATGTTGCTTATGGCCACAAAGCAGAGGCCATTACAGACCGGTGATTATATAAGTGGTTGGAAGGCAGCACCATTTTAATATACTGTACTTAAGCACCAGGGTATCCATGGCAACTTGCACTTTCACCGTGCATTCAAAAATCCCTAATGAAATGTCTATTAAGGGGATGATAATGACAGTGTCCAAATATATTTGCATATGTGTTTCAGTGGGAAAGGAGAGCACATAATGAAGGTAGATGGGTCCCTGATCACTGCAATGATTTTTTTGTGTATTGTCTGTGATTTATTTGTTATGTTTTAACTGTAGAAGTAATAAAAACCTTGAGTAATTCTACTAATACTTGTGTGGATGATTTTTTTGGGGGGGGATTGAGAGTGTGAATTGAGCCTTCATTGCCTTCATCTTGATATCTCCACATGTGACTCCCATTTGCGTCTTTGGCGGACTGCCCAACAGGACATCCCTGAGGGACTGTTTGCTTGACTCAATATCAACAGTCTTAGTAAGCAGCTAGGGGAGGAGGGGGACAGGCTTGTGTTCCTATTGAAAATAAACCAAGCTGTACTTTCACTAGGCCCAGAAATATCAACACACACTGCAAGGAGCCGTGCCCAGCGCTCAGCAGCGCTCCGCCCGTGTTTTTTCAAGGTTTACGATACCTGCACCTCCCCTCCAGCTGCTTCTGCCGACACACACAGACAGCAGGTGGGCGGGAATTAAAGTATACATTACAGCAGAAAAATAAAAGAGATCGAAATGACAGAAGTCAGGCGGTTCAAGCTGACCCAGCCTCTTGAAACGAAGGAGCTGCGATACGAGCGACAGGCACTTCAGGTTAAATTGGCACTCCTGCTACCTCTTCTTATTTTCTCCACCACCACAACTGGCCTCAAAGCCAAACTCCTACTTTAAAAAAAAGGCTTTTCTTCAAAAGCATATTTGAATTAAATGAGTTGCTGAAATCAAACGCTAAGCTGAGATGAATACATTTAAACAAGCAAGCGAGGCTCACAGCAGTTTACCTGTTATAAAGAAGATGGGAACTGGATGAAAGTGTAGAGCAACAAGAGCTTACATTATTTCATAGTAGCTGATAGGATGTGGTAAGAATGGCAGCAGATTAATTATCTTCTGAAGGAAAGCACATAGCAATCTTTTTTTTTTCAGGGATATTTTTGTGTTTTCTTTGCTTCTAAATCTAGTAAATTCAAAGCTGCCACTGGCTAAATGCAGGTTAATTATTGGTTGCATTATAACAGCATTTAATTTCTCCCCCCGACTGTTGGAGGCAGAATTGCACCTGAGCTGCAAATGCCATTTTCAGCAGTAGACCTACAAAGTAAAAAGGTTTCCATTGAAAACCAAGAAATGGTGCTAAAGCTAAAAGACTGGGATTATTTTTAATTAGGCTTGGAAAAAGACATAATTGTAAGAAACGTGATCTTTGGTTTTCAATAAAAAAAATCAATATTTTCTTTATTTAAACCTTCACAACCTTTTGTACCATCTCCCAAAACGCCAGATGTGATCTAGATGGTGGTTTTTAGGCTTAATCTGGTCGGTTCTTCATAGTCTTGATTTAGTCCAGAAATAGTTGTTGAAAATTGGGCATTTGGTCAGTCTCATTTTGTCCCAATTTAGTCCAATAATAGACGTTGTAAACTCCATTTTCAACATCTTTTTCATGATCTGAAAATTTGATTCAACCTTTCACTTTTAAACCAAATCTAAATGTTGTTTGGACGTAAATCATGTCATCTTTTCAATGTCTTTTCAACCAGTTTTTGCTTGGTGGGATATACAACACACAACTAATGATTCAAAATGTTCTATAAATGATTCATTTCTGATGCAAGACGAGAAAAAAGAAAATTCAACACCTCCTAATATATCAGGATGTTGTTCTTGAAACAAATTATTAACCAATGTTGAACTTTTCCAAAACATACTAGGGCGTTCACCAAAAAAGTTGGCTTGTTGATAAGTCAAGTTAATAAAGCTAAGTGGACTCATATCTGGACGACTTGAAAGTTACACACCCCCCCTGCATGGCTGCAACCCTGCTCCGACATAATGTGATGACGTCATAAGATGAAGCATCGACTTGACTTCCATTTTTACTGTCAACTAGTCAAAATCACAACCTGTTAACACCCTAATATACATTTGATTTCAGTGTATTTTAACTTCCTCTTCTAGTGTTTTGTGGTCATTTTATCTATTTGCCATTTGAAATGTTTGTAGCTTTCTGCTACCAAATGAAGTCATCTGTTATAGGACAATGTTATACCAAGCAAAGGTCAATTAAATATTTTATCCATGCTTTGAAAATTTAGAATTTATATTAATTTTCTATATTACACTGTTAGTCTGCTGAGAAGAAATGTAGGTATATGACAAAAACATAAATCTAATAGTAAAAAGTCCTTCTGAGGTATTTTCAAATGAACACGGTTAAAAATCAAAAGAGTTAACTGACACAGGAAAACACTAAGCAAAAAGGGGGGATGTAATAAGCAGTAATGGTTAATAGCTCTGGAAAGGTTTGTTTTGTAGATTTGATATGGAAGTGAAAGGCTAAAGTACATATTGCTAATTTTGCCTTTAAGAAATTAAGTACCAGACAGGAAATGTCAAGTGCAGAAAGTTTTAAAAAGTCAAGGGTTAATTTAAATCCTGCAGAGGGACTTACAGTAGACCATTGATTAAAAGTATTTTTTTTTTATATTGATATATATATTTATATTTTTTATATCGAGCTTGGCCTGTTTTTCAGTTTAGTCCTGTTTCTCTGACTGTGACTAACTGTATGTGCGCTCTTTCATCCTCTGACATGGGAGCTGGCTCAGCCCTCATCTGCCTGGCTGTGTGTTTCCTGGACGGAGCCGCCTGTGAAGCTGGTTGACAGTTGCCTTTTGTGTCTCTGCTGCTTTTTGTATGTCTGCTTCTGTCTCCTTGAACCCCAGTCGGCCTCAGCAGATGGCCACTCACACTGAGCCTTGTTCTGCTGGAGGCTTCTTCCTGTTAAAAGGGAGTTTTTCCTCTCCACTGTCGCCACAAGCATGTTTAGTGTGAGGAAGTGCCTTTGAGTCAATGCAATCAACTGGTTTTTCTTAGACAGAAAACTTTAAATCAATTTGACTGTATGATCTAGTTGAATTGTCTCTGAAAAGTATAAATATAAACATATAAATAAATATATAAATAAACTGAATTTAATTCAATTGATATTCTATTCATAGCTGAATGCACGGAATGTAGCAGGAGGCTGGTTAAAGTTAAGAGTGAATTTTTTTAGAAGATAGCTTCCCTAAAGACATTGTGTTGTTTGCAAAACATAAAGTTTTCAGAAAGTTTTAGAAATAAAAAAAAAACATGAAATGCAAATATTTCCATGATTATGAATACATTCTACCTTATTACAACCTGCAGAGGAAACTTAAGTGATTGATACACACTGGTTTCTATTCCTTTGGTTTGAAATGGTCAGCTGGTGAATCAGATAATGCACAAATGTATTAAGTACAAATTATGAAAATATTCATAAAAAAGCTAAATGACGTGAACCTTATGTTAATGCAACAAATATATATATATAAAAAAAAAAGTGTCTTAACTGTCATGCAAATAGTGCTTATAAAATATTTGAGTGACTGATACAGATTTTCTACCAACAATAACAGTGGCTGTGGGAAGAAAATATTAATTTCCAATGCTGCTCTAATATGTCATAGAGATTAAAAGGCATCCGGAAACGTGAGGTTCAATAACCATGCTTTTAGGTTTCCTGTTTGGGATGAATCTGAAACCCATTTATGACAGTGATCTGTAGCAGCCTCAGCTCTGCCAAAAACATTATCATTCCCAGAACCACAGCTACACAGTTGAATAGCGGAAAGACAAGCTTCACTGACAGACAACAGAGCACAACACCTGTATATGCAATGCAACAACTGCTACCCAGCATCCAAGGAATGCATTTTATGGAGTACATTGTTTTTACTTCCCTTAATGCCAACTTTTTAAATGATGAATTTTTGGTGAGTAATCTCTAGATGCTTGAAAAAAAGAGAGAATGCAGTTGTACATATTACCTGTTTATATAGGAGCTATTACTGAAAGCCCAATTTAACTAGACATCAATTACACCTAAAAAGAAAACTTCTGATAAATCTAATTCAAAATAATAGGTAAGAATAATTTAGTCATTATATGGAGAATTCTAACTCTCATATTCTCCTCACCGCGGCTAATTCAGATCTAATTTTTACTAGCCACTAATTTAAGGCTGATGGGTGGGGGATAGGAATTACATCTGGATGTAATTGAATGTGTGGAACTGAGCCCAGTGGAGGCTGTAACACCCCCCCCAGTCACCTACACTGACACCCCCCCACTACCACCACCGCTCCACTCCCCTCCACTATATATACACACATACAAACGCAAGGCAGACAAGACATAGAGGAGGAACTATTTAGGTGAGTGGGACTTCCTGAGAAGTGAAACAACACTTTCCACAAAAATGTTTTCATTGTGCTGTCACCAGACACATTCTGGAGCGGATACACAGTCAGTGTAGCCAAGGCGCAGGCAGGGAGACAGACAGAAACACTGATAAATGAGAGAGGGAGTGAGAATCTTAGACGGTGCAGCCTTCTCCAGACAGCTGCGCTGGATCAGGATTTAATAAATAGATAAATATGTGCAGTTTAAGAAAGGTTGGGGGTTAATTTGGACTTCGCAGTTGGGCCTGCTGTAAAAGCTTAGACTTTATGAGGAGGTCTCCTTCTCAAGTGACCAGCTACATCTGGGTTGGCCAATTGCGCACCCTAATAAATGGCACCGCTTTTTTTTTTTGCTTTTTTTCCAATGATCTGTGGTTTCAAAGCTTAGAGTAAAGAGCAACCAGCTGCCCTGGTTTCACTGTACATGTGAAAACATAACAGCAATTTCAAAGGTTGTATTGCTTATCTTAAAATAAAATTAAAACATTCCATTGGAATCATTTAAATCATCATTGAATAAATGAGTGTGTTTTTTATATCCCCTAAAAGTCTGGATTTTCATTTTACAACATTATGATACTTTATTTAATCCAAATGAGAAGCTTTTTAAATTATCTACAATTAGGAAATACAGTGGTGGCAGATGAGGTTGTATACTTCGGAAGTAAAAAGTTGAAACAGTAAAAGCTATTTTTTGCAGCAAAATGGGAAAATTATTTAGCATTTTTAATTTTGCATTGAATTATACTGTGGGAAAATGTCATGTAGGGCTTTAAGAATAATAAAACATGCTGGATGTAATTGTTTTGTCTCATTTTTTCTCAGAAAATTATTCCTTTGTTTATTGAAAAACAACCATTCAATAATTATCCAGGTTTACCAGGTGTATGAACAATTATAGGCTTAAGTGTAGCTGTAGGGCTAAATACCTCACAGCAGCGCTGCTCTGTTTTGTAATATCTTTATTATTCTCTCCATTAAGATGTTTTCTAGGACTGAACATAGAGGCTGTTGTTTACATTTAGTCTTTGTTTTAAAGTTTAAAGCCCAGTTTTACAGCAGATGCTTGGTTAGACACGATACATTTTGTATCAGCAGGTACACTGGAAAAAATCAAAATCTAGATAAGTCATTTTTTCTTAAAATAAGTGCATTTATTCTTGGATTGAGGAGATAAAAGAGACATTTTGTCAATGGAACACGACAATTTACACTTAAAATAAGAAAACACAATTGTATTATCTTATTTCAAGTGTATTTTATCTAATTTCCTTATTTTAAGAATAAAATACTCATTCCATTGCCAAACTATCTCCTTAACATACTCAAATTAAGGGAAAATACACCTAATTTAACACATTTTTTTACTTATTTCTACATTGTTTTTCAAGTGTAAGAGCTTGTCAAAAACTGGAGATCAGAAATCATCTGCAAAAGTGTCAATCATGCATTTCCAAAATTCTGATTTTAAAGGAAGAAAAAAACAGTAAATAGAGGTTTAACAAAAATAGCTTCATAGTATTACAGTTTTAAGAAAGTAAAGTTTGAATTTGTAAGGATAAAAAGACAAATTTGTTATATTTGAGTGATTTTTATTGATTTCATGGAAAATAGTCCCTATAAAAAAAGTGCAAGTATAGCTCCAAACACACCCTGCAGGAGGAAATTAACATGTGCAGAAACTTGCCTTGGTTCTATTCCACACCTGAACCCCCTGCTCTTCACTTAAAACTCTTTGACATCCCTTCAACGCTAAATGTGTTTTCCAAATGAAAATAAACGGAGTCCGACTGGTTTGAGGCAGTCATACTCTGGAATATGAGATCAAATAAAGGCTTCTGTGGAGGCTGAAAAGAAAAATGAAATGGCTTCAGAGGGGAGATGTACCAAGTAATAAAATTACTCCTTTATATCTTCCTAAACAGCATATGTTCCCTGGAGTGGGAGAAGGCTTCACTTTGGTCAAAGACAAGTATGCAACTGGCAATTTTTTTCCTTCAGGGAAGATTCCCTGATACTCTTCTCCATACTTGGCGCAGGCCAATTTTGTTGAAAACGAGAAGCTATTTCAGCAACAAGTTAAGCGGAACTTTGGAAGTTTCACTTTGATGATGAGCTGCCCACACGTCCACATTGAAAGGTATGTTCCATTAAACTGGAACAGCAAAGTTTATAAGCACATTGCTTTTCAATGAGTTCAAACTCGGCTGAAATGTTCGACTGAACAGTGGCTTTTTTTTCCCACTAATGCATGCACCTTACTTACTGTAGAGCTGACCACCATGTACCACAAACACAGTAAATCCTTTTTGGTATGAAAAAATTCTCCACTTTTGAAATTGATTGGCTAATCTAGTTATACAAGCAGCATCCTATTTGGCATTGGCAGAAACTAACCGCTTAAAGTCAGGCAATTGATTTGTATTATTTAAAAGCTGGTCACAATAATATTCAGATGGACTTTTTCACTATAGCAGAAAGGCTGTATTAAAGGAAAATTTGCAATTGGAAAGAATACATTATAATTCATTATACAGGCGCTATTAAACCTTCAGTAAAGATGCTTTAGAACAAGAATTGAGCCACTTATCAGACCTACTCGCTACCTTTAAAAGCTGTCCATGCTCAGTGCTCTGAGTGGCAGAAAAGCAATCGCTGATGACTTTAAAATAGGACTAGACGTACAATTTAGCAACAAAAAATAAAGCGCCGCACAAGCATTTTGAAGAATCAATGCTCATATCTGTTCAAATAGAATATAATCAAAGGAGTCAAGATGATTGTAGTTGAAAAGATGAAAAGAAATTCGGTAAATAATTATTTCTAAATAAATGGAATGGCTTGAAATCATGTCATGCAAAAGTATTCATACCACTTGTTTTCTTTTACATTTTGTCTAAGAAAAAACCCATAATCTTTAATGTATGTTATAGATTTTTGTAAAGATATGGGTCTGCAGAACAAGGGACTAAATTGTTCTACTGATTTTCATTTTTAAAAGAGTAAACAACATGCTTAAACATAAGTTGTCTTATGTTTAAGCATTCAATTAAGATCAAAAGTCTTAATTGAATTTAGATCTGGACTTTGAATTGAGAATGAATTGAGAAAACAGATGTATGGCATTTGATCTATTCACTTATCCCTAACTCTGTGGTTAGGGACATTTACTTCAAGATAGTTGAACCCCTGTCCCAAGTCTCAAGTTTTTTTTTTATATCCCGTAAAAGATTGCATTAAAGTATTTAAAAGTATTTAAAAGCCTTGAAAAAATTTTTCCACCACTGGTTTGTTCAGATTTATACCTGTTGTTGGCGACCCAAAAAATAAGTTAAGCAACTTCTGAAGAAAGATTTGTTGATTTAACCAGACATAATTGGCTAAAATTAGCCAATTCTGAATTTGCAAAAAAAATGTGCAAATTAATAAAAATTTTTTAGAGCCTAAGCTCATATTTTCTTATTACGGTCAATGCCAGGTAGGGTGGAGGTTTTGGAGGACCCAAATGCAGGGATGGAAGCTAAAGTGGTTTCTTGCAGTTTTAATAATTTAAAAAGTAGCAACTGAGGCAAAAATCACAAAATAGAAAAAAAAAAAAAAAACTAGAAAACATCAGTGAAAACACACATGTGGATCAAGAAATGACAACGAGGAATCAGCACAGAGAAACAAAACAAAGACTGGGCTAATGGGCTGACAAAGAACAGGTGTGGATGGAAGCAGCTAGAAGGGAGCTAGGGGAAGGAAACTGAAACAAGTGGGCAACAGAGGATAAAAAAAATAACCAAAAGCAACTAGAATAACAAAAAATGAAGATGAAACCATTGAGACTTCAAAAAGAAAACTTAAACAGATGCAGATTTTTATTTTTTGGGGGGGTAATTTAGAAAACAAAGACAAACATGTATACAATTCTTAGTTTACCATTTATAAAAGAGTAAAATGTTCAGGTAAAACATACCATGTATCAAAATCTATCAGAAAAATCCAAAGGTTTTATACAGATTTTTTGAAGTTTTTCAGTCTTTACATATTTTTTTGTCCGTTTTTTTTTTTTTTAATAGAAGAAAACAACAAACTGAACCAATTACTTCCAGATGTAAGCTGATGTCCCAGTTTCCATTTGTTTTGTGGAGTCTTGGCATGTAATAAGACAGTTTACGCACAGTTGATGATATTTGCAATGTGACTATGAATTAATTTCTGACACAAATGTAATACGGAAGTCCCTTCTTAACTGACAAACTGCTAGATTATTGTTTACAAACACTCACAAGTAGAGAGCAGACTCATTACAGATCCCGTGGCACTATGCCCCGAAAATAGCAAACTGAGCATGCATCTGTGGTTTACACTTGTCAAGCCTGCTGACTTTTAATTTACAAAAGAGGCACCCAATTAAATTTGGAGGCAACAGTTTTTGCTACTTTGTGAACTTAAAAAAACAGAAAGTTTCTAGCTGGTTTGTCTTTTCCTCCCCTGTTTAAGCATGCTGCTGTCTGTTTGAGAAGACGAATGGTGAGAGAGGGCTGTTCCTGACAGCTTAAAAGTACCCATCAGCTGCCTTAAAGACATCTCCCTGCACATCCATCCCCAAAACCTCCCCAAACAAACACAAAGCTCCACTTCAAATACATAGCAGGGCTATTAGGTAATCCTCTCCTTTGTTCATTCTTACTGAGCCTCAGTGACTAACCTCAATTTCTCCTCGTTCCACCTCTTGCCTTCAAGCTGACACAGGCATAGGAGTGCCCCTTGAATTGAGCTGCTCAGAAATAAACTTATGTTGTTTTTTTTTTATGTTTTTCCAGGATATGCTAAAGTTTCTTGTGCTTAAGTGGTTTAAATGGGAAAGGTTTGCGGCACAAGGTCTCTTTGTTTTAGATGGGAGAAATCTCAGGTTTTCTTCGGGATGTTCAATTTCCGGCAAGGTGTTTAATACATTTATAGTAGTGTCTGAGCATGGAGGAGAAGGGTACGGAGGCTTATGATTCCTATTTATGAATTGTCACATGCCTCTTAGTCAATTGCTGTATGGCTTGCATGTGTTTCCTCCATCTAAACCTGGGAAATCAATCAATCCACAAAGAAATGCCTCTTATGCCAGATGGGGTACTTGGAAAAAGTATTCCAAAAGGCTTGGGATCATTATGGACAAAACAGTACAGAAATGGGCTATATATAAAAAAAGAATTATGGATGAATTAAGATATGAAAAAGTAGCCTAGTCCTCTTTGAAATCCTGCTTTATGTCACATTTTAAGGGAGTTGGATCAATCTCCAGGTGCACAAAAGGTTTAGTTTGCAATATATCGTCCCAATTTAAGGGAAATGATAGAAAAATGTTTCTTTAGCAGGTGAGTTGGTCTTTTGTTCCCTTTTACAAGCCTTCAGTAGTTCCGCTTCTTGACACATACACACAGACCATAATTATAAATGCAAGACTTGCTATAGGGAGCTGAACTTTTCACACCTTTCAAAGCCACAAAATTGGATGGTTTTGTGGTTTGTGCAGCTGCCGCTCCGCGCTAATGCAAGGCAGTGTCATATGAAAAATATTCCTCTCCCCAAACCACAGGGGCTGGTCATTAATGAAACACAGGCCGCGCGGTGAGGTCATACAGAGTCTAGGTTTCAGCAGCCACACTTAAAACCGCTCAGAGAGAATAGAGCAACAAGAACACAAATCAGATTCCAGCTCCAAGGACGGGGAAAATAAATAAATAGAGAAAGGCGCTGGCCCCCGCTCACATTTTCCCCCCTGTGCTTTGCAAACAACCGTCAACTGCGGCTCAGAAACAGCTCACAATGAAAGCAGACTAAACAATCTGATCCAAGCCAAGGAAAATGCTAAGCAACTCTGCACACAGGATGTCTCACCCTAATAGCCAACTATCAGATCTCACAATGGAATCAAGCCTTATGCCAAAATATTTCACAGAAAACTAGACTGTGTACCTTTAGTTTAAAAAAAAGCAGGTTGATAAAGATGAGTTTCCCTGACAGGTAAACGTCTATTTCAGATTTAGCTGGGTCCGTGCAGCTTCCTTGAAAACAATAAAATGCCTTTGAGAATATGCTTCACACACTTTACTGTAAGCAGTTTCACTCTTTTTTTTTTTGTTAAAGCCACAAACTACAATGTATTGTCTTAGAATTGTAGGAGACAGTCCAAAACATATAAGCTCAAAATTATGTGTTGACTTGGGATGCACTCCATTAGGGATATGTAATGGACCGACACGAAGAAAGCACAACAACAGTAGTGGCAACATTTAGCTGTGGGAGAATATTTGCTTTCTACAAACTTTTTATTCAGGGAGGCTCAGTGGGTGATATGAGGGAATTACCCAAACCAGCTAGAAATATGATGGTTGCAGGATCAAAAGTTGTATTTACTTTGGGGGCCTCAGGGGTCACAATACTTATGACCTATACAACATAGATAGAACTATTCAGGTTCATGCAGGGAAATTTTGAGTCTTGGGAGTTCTGATAGTCAAAAAGATGTTAAGACCATGAATCCTTTTCTTTCTACTTCACAATAATGAAAAACTTTGTCTTGGTCAATTACATAAAATCAAACTAAAATACGATAAGGTTTGTAGATGTAGCACAACAAAAAACAAAACAAAGGTCAAAGGGGTGTGAATACATTTCCCCCAATAAACTGGTATATGCTTTTAAAGTGGGGAAAACGGCTTAAGTAAAAATGTGCTCTGGATGCTGTAAAGTGGTGATTAAAATCATCACCATTAAGATAAACACACTGAAAAGGTCCCTTAAGATGTGCTCTGAAGAGGAAGAGACGAGAGAGGCAAGTTCAAGTAAGCAAGAGGGAACAGCACAGTGTGTTCCGGAGGTGGGCATGAGTTGGTAACAGCAACCCTGGGACTGATATAAAAAAAAAAAATGGGTTACCAGAAGGGGAGCAGGCTCTAAACAGGAAACTAATGGGAAAGTCTCCACCATCCACCATGTGGCATTGTATTTTCCAACCAGTCAAAGCCACACTCACAGAGACCCCATGACTTCAAACAGCCAAAATAGCAGCACATTCATGAAACAGAACAGAACTACAGGGAATTAAAAAAGGGCAGGAAAAAAAGAAAACACACACACACACGCAGTGACTCACACGCACCAAAAGGTAGCAGACCTCGCCAGCAGATGGTAAAATTAACATTTCAACAGTTCCTTCCTTTCATGTAGGTCTCGGCAGAACTTTTTTTTTTTTTGTGAAGAGGGAAAAAATAAGAGGGGCTTGGGTTTTGGTAAGATATAGTGGTGTAGAAGGCATCTGGAAAAGGGGAAGAGGAATATTGGCTTATGGCTCCTGATGGTCCACCTCTATGAAAAATTAAATAGGTCTGTTTTGCAGCTTTCCCCTCTCTAGAGTACCCTCAGCTATGTTATGGAAACATCATCTCAGTAATTTATACGCCACAGAACACCTGGTGATGAAAGAAAATAAACTATTCTTCTGGTACTTTCTCTCTTTGAGCTCTAACACTGACTTTTGGGGCTCTTCCTTTCAATGTCCTAGTTGCTAATTTTGCAATATATATATATATATATATATATATATATATATATATATATATATATATATATATATATATATCAGGGTTCTGTCATCAACAAATCAATCTTTTTTATTAGATTTCCTCTTGACTTTTTAATATAAACTTCAAAAGATGCTGTGGAGATATAATCAGAGAGGAAGAGGAAGAAGAAGCATCCCTAATAAAGGCCCAAACAATGGACAGCCTCTCTCATTTCAGACCCTGTCCAATGGAGCATCTCAATAGTGCCCATTAATTTGGACACAGTTCTGGCTAAATTACATGTGTTCCACCTCTGTGACATTTTAAATGCAATTAAAAGCTGGTTATGGAAGTGTGCATGGACTTCCCTGTGATGAAGGGAAATCATTGACGTGATTAACATGCAAACGAGCTCATGCTGGCAGACTAGATTGGGGTTTGAAAACCTCAATTACTTTTGTGTGATTATCTATTTACCAGTACACAGATTTCCATTTCTCATCTCCAGCCGAGTTCCTCACGCACGAGCCTCAATTATACATGGCCCACCTTTATTTATGATGCGCACCAAGCTGAAATACAAGCGCTAGTTTTTTCTTTTTTTCTTTTCCTTTAACCATGATGTATTGCCTCTTTACAGACTGCTCACAAGGCGGGACCACCGGGCCGACACTCCATAATGCTAAACCATTTATTTTTTTGAGGACTTAATATGATGTTGACCCATCACCACCCTGTAGTTTTCCCATCCATCTATCCAGGCTCTATTTACAGCACCTTGCAAAAGGCACTGTAAAGGTGACAATGTCCGTGTCCCGTAAACTTTTTCATATCCTTTCCCTTTAAATCATAAACTCTAATGTGCTTCCTTGTGATACACCAATGTGAAGTAATCCAAGGCAAAACAGGATCATTGATACAGCATATTTCAGTTACAAGACCATTTAAAGTATTGGGAAGGAAAAAGGTGTCCAGGAATAAAACTTTACAAAGTGTGCAATTACAACTGTAAATTACTTGGTATTTCCTTTGCACATCTTCATAAACAAAATAACAGACTGAGGCCCAAAACTCAATCAGATTAGAAGGAGCAACTGTAAACATGCATTTTTTTTAGGTCCTGGTTTTGAATTTATTTTGCTGACTGACAAAACTGAACTTTGTTTACTAAGATGTTTACATTTGAAGGCATAAATCTAATTATAATCATGGGAGTCAAACTAAAGGAGGTTTAAAATAATAAATGGGAAAAATCTGGTTCTCTTTCACAACACTAACCTGTTAAAAATCTGTATAAAACAATATCAAAGCATGAACCCTATGAGAAGATACTATAAAAAATCCTTTGTGTTTTTGTATTAACACTTTTGCACCCACTAAACACAAAATTAGTCTCTTTTCAATTGCTCGGGATGGCTAAAGTTTAAAACTGTGACAGTTTGTTGATTTCAACACAGCCCAAACTGAGGAACATTAAAGGTTTAAATTGAAACAACAACAAAAAGGTTTTGGCATATTTATTAGACCTTGACCAACTGGGTGGATTAATTAAAATTGATCATAACACAGAAAACACTTCAGAAAACTTCATATTCATTAAATTTATGTTTTGTTTTTTTTATTCTCTCGGTACAAACCCTTAACTTTTCAAAATAAACAGAAAACAAACAAAAGTTAATCGATTTCAATGTATAGTTGCATTTCAACCCTTTTATCTGAGTTATGATGATTTTAATGTCAGCTCTGGAGCTTAAGGGACAGGAAGAGAAAGGAAAGACGTGAGTCTCTGTGGCTCAGCCACACTTTTTTCCACCACATTGTGCCCAGCATACATAAAACATGCCCTGTTGCTTCAGTGGGAGCAAGAAGGAAAACAGTGCCATCAAGTGAAAGTACTGAGGATTCTTCAAACAACTCAGAAGATCAATTATATCATTGAAATGAAGGAAATAGAACTTAGTTTAATTTAGTAAACTTTAAAAAAAAAGAAGATATTGACTTAAAATATATATTTTTTATATATTCTGCTTAATAACATCTTGCATATTTGCCAAATCTTTAAAAAAAAAATCCACTCTGAGTTGTTTCAGAAGGAACGTGACAACCGTCTGTTTAAATAGTGAAAGGGTAGGAAAGAAAAATCTGCTCCTTTCTGCCATTAAAAGATTCCTCTGTAACAAAGGAAATTATTATCAGTCGACCCAGTTGCCAGGATTTGACCACAGGAGGATTTTTTAGTATTGGTAAAGTAGAAAAAACCAAAGTGGAAACACCATACTGACTGGCAGTGATGGGTAGAGACCTGAGTGAGACAGAATAAAAGAGAAAAAGAGAGGTAGAGCCTAGATAATAGTAGGTAATGGACAATTAACTCAGGCTACTAGTGCCTGCTACAGTTAATAGCAGCTTCTGGTGCAGCCAGTCCACAATCACCACTCAGCCATATTCACACTGGGAATACAGACGATACCAAGCTGCAGGCTAGTGCGTCTCAGAGGGGTAACCATATAGAAATCCACACAATGTCTTCACACAAAGCTCGATACCAACAAAGTGTCCCAAAGTGCAACATAAGTACTCTAGTGATGGAGAGTGTGTGGTGTTTTACCCTTGTTCATTGTTTCATGTCTTTTCACTATCAAAATAGACCCAGAAGCCATCGATTTCTTTTGCATAAGTGACATCCTGATGCATGCAGATGTAAAAATTAGCATAATTAAACCTATATAAGACCTAATTGCAAAAATACTTGTGTGGCTGTCATCTGTGTGCATCACAGAGACAATGCATCTGCTCATATGAAGTGAGTTAACTGCCCACCCAGCCCCCCAGGTCCCTTCAAGCTCCATCTAAATCTATTGATCTGTGAAGCACTGGGACCCAGGGGAAGCAATTCACTTAATATCATACATCTAATGATGAGATGAATAACGATTAAACCATTTGGTAATTAAACGTCTTACAAACCACTTAACTGACTGCACGTCAGGAGAAGGGGGTCATTGGAGGTTGTAGTGATTGTTTTTCATTTTCTCACTTCACACCGAAGCAAAAGACACATGCCGGTGGTATGGCAGCAGATCAGTAGTGATAGGAGAAAATGGTTGCTGACAAAAAAGGGAAAAAATAACCATCTGATTGTGGTTAGCAGCAATGGTGCTAATCTTAAATCCAATCAAGACAGCAGGATCTGTATGGTATGGGGCCAAGTATATAGATAAAATATGCAGTAAATAACTGCTTAGTTTTAATTAATGCTAATCATTATTATTGCTGCTGTTTTAAGAAGAAGTCAAGGGTCAAATATATTCATGGAGTTCTTTAACAGTAAACAAATCAATATATAGCACTACAGTGAAGCTAGATAATATAAGAAATAGGTAAACAAAGCAACAAAAAGAAATATTAAATATAAATAAAACTGGATCACTTAAAAAAATACTCTTATAACAGAATACAAGTGAAGCTTTTTATTGTTTGCTTTAGACAAGCTGTGAGAAAAAGATGGTTTTCTTACCTGGTGAAAAAGACTCTTCTAACTGCAATTTGTAAGAAAAATGTCAGGCACATTATTTGCAACACAGAAAAAACGTTTGGTGGAAGTAAACAGATTAGGGCTGCAACTAAGAACTATTTTGCAAATTGATTAATCTGTTTATTATTTTTTCAATTAATCGATTAATAATCAGATAGCAAATTGGTCCTTAATGAACACTTTTTACCAAAGTAAACCAGGTAAAACAAAAATTTTTCTACTGGAGTTGTGGATAGGGCATTTTGATATTGACAAAAAAGTTTTTTATCTGAAATGCAAAATGTTTACATATTTATTTTACAATTTCGGTATACTTACTGTTTTAAAAGGGCCACTCTCTCAGCTAAAAGCATGTTTTAGAGTCTCAATACTCCAGTTAACGATTAATCGATTACTAAATTAGTTGACGATTATCTCAATAATTGATTAGTGCGATTGATTGTTTCAGCCCTAAAACAGATTAAGAAGATATACTTCTCATAATTTTTGACACAGTTTCAAGGCACATTTAGAATCTTACATTTAAAAAAAGGAGCAGAAACAAACAAACCGGAGCGAAAGGGTTATTAAACTGTTCCTGCAAAGGATAGAAAGGCCATACCATGAAGGCAGTTGTGGCTGATGATTGTGAGTTTTTTCAGGTAAGACAAATGCTAAGTGTTACAGCAGTTTAAAGTATGTCCATTGGTCAATGTCCAGAAATTATGTTAAACAACATGACATGAATAGACACAGTTCTTGGAATCATATTTGGACAGCTACAGTACTGTAGTGCTATTAAACCCTCATAGGTAAAACTGATTATGTGGAGAACAGTGAGAATTGCTAAAACGTATGAGTTAATAATATAAAATATTATGGTTAGTTATGAAGAGGAATGTGCTGTGACATACCAATACACAAACCAGTAGAAATACTAATCAAAAATGTCTTCTTTTTTAATGGGCTAGTTCACACTGTGGCATATTACAGGCACATTGTCCTCACACCAGTCAGTTTTTTAAGAACCTGAGATACTGCTACCAGACAGCGTTCAACATGACTTCCTCTTCCTCACTGGACAAATTGCATAGAAATCTTTTATTTGATAAATAGGATTTAGCTGAGGACCTAGCTATCACTACTTTTGTTTAGGTGGACTTTCATTATGATTGAGTAAGGCATTCCATACCTAATGTCATTGCTCCTCTGCAACTTTCGTCTGTGTTCTTGGCTGCACTGCGTTCTAAAAATGATTATATGTGACCTGTTTTAACCGTTTTGACACCCCTTTCTAGTGAGCCAGCCACAGCTAACCTCAGCTCATTCTCGGGGCATTTACACAAGGAACGATGTGTGTCGTACCCCTCATTGAATGATCGCTGGTAAACATTGTCATTCCAAAAAGAGACAGGATTAAAACCTGCTTTGTCCATTGAGCGGAACAGTACGCAAAGAGGGGAAGGGAACAATAGCCAATGGAGGACGGTATCACAAGGGTCCAATGTCTGCTGTGATGAATATGTGGGAGATTATAAACCATTCCATCATTTCCATAATGCAAAAGTCTTTTTTTTTCTTCATCACTCTGCACACTATTCACTAAATAAATGAGAAAACTATCACCGGCGTAGAAATATTTGACAAAAGGCAAAAGGGAAGGAGAGTGAGATTTGAATGACCCCCCGTGCCTTTGACAATACAGGCGCTGTTCGGACACATTTGGAGGCAGCGGAGTGAGTAAGACCTGGTAGAGTATTTATCATTGGACACAATACAAATGTATTACCATGTCAACTATACCACTTTACAGCCCCGAATGGAACTTCAGTGAATGTAAGAAAAATTTGATATGAAACCAAGGAGGTGGCGGTTTGAGGGCACAGTTCTTTTGATGTGCAGCTTTATGGCCTCAATAACACAATAAACTGAAGAATCATTTATCAGGCCATTGCTTTAAAATCCCAAAGAGTCAAACTCATGAATTAACCAATATGTTAGCCATGCAATTTCAGGTGAATAAATTGCTATAGTTGCAAAAAAGAAAAAAAAAACTTTTTAAGGGCAGATTAAAAAACATCAGGATGAAAATATAGTAGTTACACATTTTACACAATTTAAGAAATTAAAATTGCTAGTTTTAATTTTTCTGTTAGGATTAAATGAATTTGGTAGAAGGAAAATTATGAATGGTTGCAAATATTTATTACCAATATAAATCTGATAACTGTGTAATTTTACTTAGTCACCACTTTGCTAAATCACCTTTCCCACTAGCATAATGCCGCCACTACCATGTGGCAGCACAAGCATTGTTGCTAGTTGGTGTCTTGCTGTCCGAAATTTGACAAAGGTGAAGATCTTTTAAAGATCTGGAAGATCAACCTCTGGCCCAACTCTTTCCAGCCTTTTTTAAGTCTCCCCACAACACTTGTTGCATCAATCTATCTACATTTCAACTATTTCTAGTTTCCTTGGTCTACTTTATTACACCATAATATATTAATTAAAAAAAGGGGAACTGTACTTTTTGTTTCACGATGTATTTTAGATCTGCCTTTTACTTCTATAAAGATCCCATTTGAAAAAAACATTAGACTTGTGAAACTCCTAAGCCTTTAGAAAGTAACTCTGTGCCTCCAGCTCTCTTCTCACCTCAACATCAACAGTCTTTTCAGCCATTCACTTAACGCATTTCTGTGTCTTCATGCAAGCGTAAGTGAACGAGAGAAAGCCTCTGCAGGGCCAAGTGAATAGAAGTGTGTGTTATCTTCGAGTCTATCCCAGAAATTTCTCCCATGGTAGTCTAGTTTATTTACTTTATCTACAATATAATGCTTCAGTGAGCGTTAGCAACTTTGAGACACAGGTTTCAATCAGCCGTCAAGCGGCGGCGCACACAGAAGTGTGCGCATGCTCAGCCAGGTGCAGAGAAAAGATTAAGAAGAGAAGAGATGGCAGAGCTATAAAGTGAAAGGCTGACAAAGAGGTCCCAAATAATACAAAAATAATATCAGACAGCTAGAGGAGAGGAGGAGTGGGGAGAAGTGAATGGTAGAAAAGGAGAAGCAAAGAAGAAAGCCTGAAAAAATAAACTGTAGAGGACAGAATTGAGAAAAACCGAGGGAAAAGGGTAGTGGTGGGTTAAAGAAGTAAAAGAGACAGGGAGATAGAGTTTGACAGACAAAAGAAATCATAGAAAGAGAGAAAAACAGAGTAAAAGAGACAGAAAGGGAGAAAGTAGAGGCAAGAAGGCAAGATGTTCTCCCAGGGTAGCATAGAGCAGGTCTTGTCCAATAAACACAGGTGAGCAGCTCGACAGCCTAAGACCACCATGATGACTGACAGCAGAAAGCTCTCACTGACCGCCAGCTTTATATTACATGACACGAAGAGTGCAACTCAACTGACAAAGAGAAGCTGGCTGAACCTCTCTGAGTGCGAGAGGGAGAGGGTGAACAGCACCCAAACTCACTGTTTAAAGCAGGCTTCATGCACAGTGCCTGCAAAGCCACAAACACACAGCTGTGCTCTCCGACAGAAGGAGAGTGAAGCAGTTTTCCTTCACAGGTGAGCAGAAGAAGGAAACACCCAGGTGCATCGGTTAGTTAGTCCGAGAAAGCGAGGAGCTACAGCGCGGGGGTCGTGATGTATGCTATGTGCCGACTGAATCTTTTCCACATGACGGGCCTCGGGCTGTTTTTGTCAACTGCACTCTTGAGCAGCGAGGAGTCAGGTAGTGTGACCACATGATTGCCCAAGAGGCACCATGGTGAGAGGAGAGAGGGAGCGAAAGGGAAGCGAGGGCAAGGGAGAAGGAAGGGGGAGAGGGAAAGCGGAGGGAGCAGGGGGACAGGGCCGATGCAACACGCATGATGAGGTGTAATCACAAACCCCATTCAGGGTGCAGTGGAGTTTGTCAACATACACACATTCACATTCCACTGTCTGTCAACTCTATGACCCAAATCGAGCATGCCGGCTGAGTTTGTGTGTGTTTCTCACCCCCACTGCACACAAGAATACTTTCTATCCATTTTGCCTCCAACCAGGTAGGAACAGTTACTCCGTCTTGCTTGTGGGTTGTGGTGAGGAAATCTCAGTGAGAAGCTCTTGTAGGAATTTGCTGCCACTGGTATCCCTTTTCAAGCTGCGATCAAATGTTCATTATGAACAAAGGACTTGGCTTGTGGCCTCTGGAATGAAAGCTTTTTTTTCCCCTGACTGTAACCGCGTTGTTTGATTTGAATCGTTTACAATGACAGAACATTTAAATTGGAAAAAAAATGATGGGTGTATCTTGAATTTGTATAAACATTTGCAGCCAGTTTCAACACACTTAGGTAATCAAACCTAAAGTTTCATGTGTAAGATCATTTGACCAGTACAAACGACAACAGCAAAATATAATTCCTATTATGACCACTTATCAAAGCAAAATAGACTATTAATATCAAGAAATTGATTTATTTTTTCCCTTTTTTTCCATTGTAGCTGAATATACATTCCAATGTATTTTGGTGTATATCTCTACCAGCTGGGCAACTTAAGAAGTAAATATTTTCCAATATGACACTTAAATTGTGTCATATTGAAAAATAATCATCACCATTTTTCCAAATCCCTGACTAAGAAATTCAACACCACAGCATGATACTGCCACCACCATGTTTCACTGGAGGAATGGGCAGGTTAATGTCCAGTGTATATATATGATGACACAGATTTCTAAAAATGGTGTGAAATTCAGTGTTCTGCAACATCTGGTTCAGGAACGTCACGTCTGAGGGCTGCGATTTTCAATCATCACTAATATTTCTCATATCTAAGAATAAACTGACCATCTAATAATGATAATTTAATGCTATATGGTATGGGGTGTTGTAGTTAGGTAGACAATTACTGGCCCAAAATATCACATTTCATTCCAGCCAAGGGTTAGAGAAACATCCACCTTTCTTAAAAGGATATCAATTATTGATAAAGGTGTTGATGTTAACTGGAATATTTGAATTTATGTTGATGGTTTCACTGATTATTTAGCAGTGGCAGGGTAAATACTCTGTGTGTCTGAGTTATGACCCTTTAGTGGCAGAATTTCTTGACAAGGCTAGAGAATATGTGGCACTCTGATTTTTGTGGCAGTAAATGTGAAGCCAACTGAAGTGCAACATATATCTAGTTTCAAAATTATGCTGTTTTTTTGTAGGGGAAACTCAATTTAATGTGTAACATAAGGCAACGAGACACTGTTTGCCTTCTAAAAATGTTTAACATACTTAAGATTCAGCATCAACTTCTTGGCAACTTGAACTGAACTAGTTCAATAGCAGGTAAAATAACTGTATCGTTTATGTAGTGATGACAATTTCCCTTATAAAACACCATATTGGTGAATGGCTAACGTAAACTTTGGACTATGTGTGTAGTCTGAAAAATGAAGCCCCATGACAGTTTGCTGATAACACACAAGTTCAATCTGTCAGGGCAATCAGCGTTTAGACCTTGGGAGAAGAATGCAGGACTGTGTGCGACTGATCCACTGGACACGATCACCTGCGAGTGAAGCCGCTCGTAATTCTTCCCACCTGAAACATTGAGTTCAATCCAAAGTCAGGCCTCTCTGATGTCATCCCACCATCAGGTTGGGTTTCACAATAATCTCAAGCTCTTGGACGGATGCCATCCAGCCCAGCTTCCGCACTCAACGTTTCTCCAATTAGATTGCGAGGAAAGGATAACACATGAAACACTAGATGCTGTTTTTAATTTGATTCTTATATACAATATTTGCAATAAATAATTTCTATAGTGTCAGCATTCTCTAGAACAAGGCGCCCAGTTTAGTTGGAGGGGCTCCAAAGTCAATTCTGACCACCTTTACTGGAGAAAACCACTTTTCATTTTTATGTTGGTTGATATATCCAAAATATAGTTCTTAAAAAAATTCAAAAGATAGAACTTAGAAAATAGCTGGAGAATAGATAGGAAAAATAAGAATCAATGGCCTTACCAAGACTTTATGTTCTGTTAAACAATAATGGCAATCCTGTTTTTGAGCCTCCCCTGTTTCCACCTTCATTCTCATGGCAACTATGCACTCTGGACAAACACTCTCTGTGCAATTTCTTTTCTTCACTCCCGCCCGTCAACTCTACACCTCCATATGCTTGTTTTTCTACTCTGACCCTCAATCATTTCTCTTTCAGATGTGTCGAATGCCTGACAGTTGCTAGGAAAAGCTATGGCCCACAGAAAAAAAAAGAGGAGGAATTTGAAATGTTTACATAGAGGTAGAAACCTGGACTCAAATAAGTCTTGTTATTATCAGCAAATGTCCAAGGAAAAAGAAAATACTTGGGGTTATAAATATCAGGTAGGAATATATACCTCCCTTGTGGAAGTAATTTGAATAAAATCAGGGGTCTATTTATCAGAGAGATTAGCAGTGGGCAGGTTTTCACTGGCTCAACTACTTTTGCTCCACTTTGCCTCGCAGCATGACACCATTGGACCTCCAACTAAACTTTATTAAGTTGAAAAATGAAAACTTAGGAACTTGCAAAACTTTCAACGGCTCCCTCTCCCCAAGTGTAAAGACAAAACAGTGGACCATAGAGAGAAGAATGGCAGGAGAGCAAAGGCACAGAGAGGGAAGGCAGGAAAAGTAAACCTTTGATGAGTAAGACTTTTTTTGTTAAGCATCAGGGCTTAACTTTAAAATATTCGGGGTGGAAGTGAATGGGGGATTGACCAAGGGCCCTGATCTTAGCCACACACTAGGGCACTGAGGTTAATGGTGGATAAGGATTAGGAAAAAAAAGGGGGTTGCTTTCCCTGATCTCCAGCCACCCGCGTATCCCGCTATCCAGTGTTCAGATTCTCCACCAATCCCAAACCGGCCACACAATAGAGGCTACCAATGGGGAAATGGTCAGTCCCTTTGATTTTTGCCTTTACTCCATTGGCTGCTTTAAGTGCCAGGGGTAAAGACCCATGGAGGTTTCCCCTGTTTGCCCACTCACGGGGATGACAGTTAGTAGGCTCAGAGAAACCATTTGGGGATTGAAAATGGAATGACAAGAGGTCTCTGATCTAGGACAAGAAATCAATTTCAGACTGGAAATGTGAGCAGAAGGCTGTTCAGTCCAAACTGCAGCTCCTTTAAAGCAACCACAGATAAATTGCTGTAGATTTTTCCTCTTCTTTTTTGTATGTCCACTCTGCAAGTGTGGCTTGCAGTGTTGGGGTAATTAGACTTTTTTGCTATGATTAGAAGAACGTCTTCTTGCCAGTAGATATGCAGTAAGGATTCATCTTTGAAGATTAACTGAAGTACTAGACAAATTAAGAACTAATATTTAAATCTCTTTTAGGTGGAAATCTGGACTCAGGAAACCTGGAGAGTTCAGCTCAGCATCTCACACATTTTCTAAACAAATCTTTACCTAGAGTAAATCTTCTACTTCATATGTTTCTGCTTTAACCTCAGTCAAATTAGGATTTAACTATAAAATACAAAATGTCACTTCAAACTGCCATGTACCGTTTTTCTGGTTCTGGAAAATAGAGCTAAACTTAAGGAACATTGATATGAAAATTGTTGTAACTGCTTTTTTTTTTAGCTTTTTTGTTGATAGGCTTGTTGATTGGCTGATTAAACACTATTTTCTTTTCTAGTATCAAAATAAGAAATTCCCACAAATTGTGCTTTATAAAAATATCATCTCACAGAATGTTCTTTCAGGTTTTTTTCTTTGAGTATTAAAATAAAAAATAATATTTGGATATATGCATAAATGCAGGGATACAAAATATCACAATGGCATGTTGTCAGTTTACCATTCCCATAATTTAACTCACCGATAAATAGACTATGTCTTGATAATAAAAAAATAGAGAATTATGCAGGTCATGAATCTTCCACAAGAGTCATGCTGAAGTTTTGTGGATATTTTTTAAAGTTTCACAAACTATAAAGGAACTATGATATGCAATGACGTTAAATGACAGAAAAACTACTTTTTGTCTGTGAGTAGGATTTGGGGGGGAAACAAATAATTATCAGTTATTGGCCAAAATGTCTATATCGTGCATACCAAATACACAATGAAACTTTTTCAAAACAACTAAATTCAAAACCCACAGCACATATTTTGTCATAAAAAAAAAAAAAATAAAGAAAAAAATATGAGTTCTGGCTAATAAAAACTGAATAGTGTATCTTTAATTAGGGCTAAGCAACTTGCATATTTCAAAGAACACTTCACTTTAAAAGCTCTTAATGTGAAAAGCAAACACAACAATTTTAAAAAAGTGTTTCATACCACACCTCCAAAAGAACATGTTACCAAAAATATATATATATACTATATATATATTACTATGTAAATATGTACCAGTGTAAAAGCATGGTTGAAAATAGTTACGTTTCATGGTGTCTCCATATTAACACACACATTTAAACATGTTTTAAAGATACAACACACCTGATGACATCATTTTTTTTTTTTGTTAAAACTATTTTTGTCTTTAAAGCATTCAAAAGCTGGCCAGGTGTGAAACAACAGGTGGAGAAGATGAGTTTTGAGTAACTATGCTCAATAGAGGCAAAAAAAATATTTAGTCCTGGCGTCTAATAAAAAGCAGTGCAATGGACATTCCAGCACTTTTAAAACTATACATCTTGGTAGAAGTTGAGATTAGTAAATTACATATGCACAAAAAAATAATTGAAATTTCTGAAAAGCACTTCAATCTAGGAAATGCTTTTCTATTACATTCTCTATTTTCCATGAGTTATAAATTGTATGAAGTTGCCAACAGTTATTTTTTATTTGCTAAAATCCATTCTATCCCGTTGTATTTTTAAATCCTATTACATACAATTCAAAAAAAGGTTTTATTTATTTAGAGATATTTGCACATTATCCCTAATGATGTGATGCTTCCAGACCATTTCACTAAACCAAACTTTAACCAATGAAATGTACTTTATTAACCCTTTACTCCATCTAGGACTGTATTTAACTTAAAATTCAACCCCCGCAACAGTTAGACTGATGTGCATCATCACAGCAAACACAATATCGAGTAACACAAGATCAAGCATGCAGACAGAGTAGTTAAATAGTTTGCACTTACCACTTTTCACCTCACACTGTACGTTGTCTTCTTCTTTCTACAGATGCAGAGTGTGCATATTTCATCCTAGAAGGAGGAACAGGAAGAGATCTAAAATCTAACTACATTTGGAGTTTGTGTTCTTATCTTTTTTATTTTTTTCCTGATAACAGGTTAAAAAAACAGGTATTCCATTAACAGGAATAAACAAGCATGCATTAAAGTAAGAAATTCTAATGAATAGATCAGTAAAATAATAATAAAAGCTGAAATTTGAGCTCGGCCATATTTGCCAGCCTGAGTGCATAACTTCTAAGTGAGAGTAGATTGAAAATCCTTGGGGTGTGAAAACCAAACAGGCACAATGGAAAGGTTGCCCAGTGGAGGGGGAATTCTATCAGTGTGGACAAGATGAAGATTTGTTACATTTGAAGAGGAGGAATGGGAACTCCGTGACCCCCCACAAACCACTACAATCACCCAAACAGAGAGAAATAAAACACTGTGAAAGAGCTTTGAATGATCCACACTTTGATTTACTGTTATCTGAATACTGACAGGTGAAAAGCTATATGCTTAATAGCGCTCTAATCTTTCCACAGGTTAAAGAGCTGACATGAGGGGATTATGTTCAAGCACTTACCCTAAGGGAGAAAACTTGCTGTCACTTTTGTCCTTGGCAGGGTGGGATGGGAGTCTGGCGATGCTGCCTCACTAAGGGGAGAAAACCCAAAAATACTTAAGAGTTGGGCCAATTCTGCTGCACAAGATGCCCCCATCCCTCCCATTTGGTGCATTATTGCTATAGCAGACAAGTGTGGGCTAGATGATATGTTGCATAACTATTTTCTGCATGGTGTGAAGGTGAAAGCAATAAATTTCAAATCAACAAAGTGCACCTGGATTTCGCTGTGAAGCTTAAAAGGAGAGTCTGTGTGTTTGTGTGTGTTTGGGTGCATGCACTAACAGGCCATACAATGTACTATCTCCAATACACACAAACATACACACTCTTTCTAAAGTTGAAAGGTGCTGTGCCTGCAAGGCTCAAGCTCTCAGCGTAAAGTAAATCACACTGTTAACCTGACACCATTGATTTTCTCATGTACCCCATTCAGCTGCCTGCGTGGAAACACACATGCTAGAGCCCATTAGGATGAAGGGTTCTGTTATTTTAATCACACCAATACAGGAGGAGGGCTCAATATCACAACTGCAGCTACTAATGCATCACATTTACAGTAAAAAAATAATTACTTTGGAGAACTGTAATACAACATGAGGCACCAAATTCACACAATGGACCGGAGGCTCCTCTCTGAGGGGTGTGTGTTTGTGTGCATGTGTTTGCCCCTTTTATTTTTTTCTGAATTTCAATGACCCCTACAGGCAACCAGCGGCTGCTGGATCCTGAGGAATGCGCTCTCTGAACTGTACAAAAAGGCCTCAACTCAAAGGGAACAGATGGAAAACAAAACATGCCAACTGTGATAAGTTCTTATTGTTCTGAGTTTGTGGAAAATGCTGTCCAGATAACTAGGCGACATTTTGCTGGAAATTGGACAAGTGACAGATTGAAAGTTTGAGAACAGAATATTAACTTAAAAAATATCTTTTTAAAGGCTTTTAGAAAATAATCTCTTAGCGATTGCTGCAATGAGGTGTGACAAAACTCCTGCAGAGGATGGTGAGGGGAGCTATTAAGGATCTGGTTTAAAGGGGGGTGCTATTTGTTTTATCCAGTTTGCCATTTTGTACCTTTATAGCACCTAACTGCTGAAATTAAGCCATTTCTGCAATGTAGTTCATGTTGACCAAGCCTGATTTCCTTCCCACCAGGGGGGCATTTCATTCCCCTCTAACGATTTAAAATAATTCTCTATTAAATACCATATAGAAATCTGACTTCAAAAACTATGACTCAAACTAATTAGCATGTAATTCAATGAGTGTTAAATATCTGCCACATATTGTTAGAAGTACCAATATAACTAAACTGATATGCAATAGTTTAAGTAAATGTGTATATTTTATCTCATTAAAAGACCTGAAATGAAAGCAGTTTTTGACTAAATGCAACTATAGGTATCTATTATTAGGTTTTAATCAACTTGTATCATTGTTTTTGTCAATTTTGACATTTAGACTCAGAAACACTACTTTTGAGGTGCAATGCAGCTAACTTTTTGTCTTTGTTAAAACACTGCTTTTGTCCTTATTATGGGAAGTATGTTTGCTTGACTAGAGGTCGAAATTTCATAAGGATAATTTTTTAGGTACGATATTATGCTTCATAGGTTAATTCAAGCAATGAGGAAATGTAATCCTATGTTCACACTGCAATTTGAGCAGCAATAAAGCACATTCTGCTTCATTTTTGACACTTGTACATGTTAAGGTCAGACACGCCTCAAAAGGACCTTTGATGCTCCTGAGATATGTGTACAGATGCGTCCAATACTTGTGCTGCTCCTGTGTTCAATGGCAGAGAGCGGCTTTGCTATATTTGCTGTCATAATAATTTTAATATGTTTTTATGCAAGAAAGTCCACCTTAAAACATCGTCAGTGCAGTCAGTTCATCAAAATTACGATCCTGCCTTCAAATATAATTTTGCTGTCAGGGGCAAGCAGACCCCCCATACCAACGGTGCACTGTCACTGTGAATCCCCAACAGCAGCTGCCTCAGGCCTGGTCGCCTCTAGGGGGTTTCCCCTACTGTTCGTGGCGGGTGGAGGTAAATGTTAGCATTTTTCATACACGTGGCACAAACTGCAGACACCAGAATAATAAAAGCAAACATATTTTGCCGACAGTTTTCAATTTTTAAATTAATTTAGGCATTGATAAACAGTTTTTGTGGAGTGATCATAGCGCTATGCATCAGCAGTGATGTTGTCTCCCTGCAAGCTCGCAGATCAGCTTCGCTGATTGGTTGATGTGGCGCGTGGAGCAGCAAAAGTTAAATTTTTCAGACAGCAATTGCTGCTTGTGCAATTATTAACATTAGAGTGAAGTTTCTTGTGGAAAAACAGGGCGTAGAATTCGTAATTTTTTTAGTAAAGACCGTAGAATGTACGGCCGTATGCATTGCTAGCTAAAAGCCGGTTCTATATTCTACAGTTTTTTTTTTATTAAAAGACAGACAGACAGACATATACTGTTTATTTATTTTTCTTCCCTATATATATATGTGTACTAGTGATTTTTTGTGTGCCTCTTGCCTGTTTCTTCAACCTAGGATCAACTTTGGTGGATGGCTCCTCCACCAAAGTTCTGCTCCTCCTGTTCTAAAGGAATTGATCCTTTTCACCATTGCCATCAAGATCATCATTTGGCGTAATAAACTAAATGGGAACATAAATTATTATTAGAGCAGTCTCTATGGTTGGGTTACAAAGGACAGACTTGAATGTATAGTTGAATTGAACCTGCTAGTCTTGTAAAGTTATCGTTTAACAACATGGATTGTAAACTGAAGCTTTGTAAATAAACACAATTATTAAGGCTTGAACTATACGCTTTATTTGGAATGATAAACCAGCAGATTGTGACGTCCTTCAGGTACAAAAATTGAACACCTCTTTCCTAAATTATTTGCATACAGACACCTTTGGGCTGTAAACGGATCATATTTTATTCACAAGAAAATGATTTGGCATTCTGTTAGTCTGTATAACCTCCTCTTCTTGGAGATTTCCAAATATCACACGTGTTTCTTAGCCAAATGTAAAACCATTGGTAAATTCTATCAACTTATAAATATGGCAAATGCATTCAAGTATTCATGAAGGCCTAATAATGCTATAGGCTAATATTTACATAAAGCAGCCGCTCACTAAGTCAAGATAAACTATTTAAGGCTTGGGCTGCAAATACCTCCACACTGCAGAAAAAAAGGAGGGTCCTGCCATAAAAGAGGACATTATGCTAACAAGTCAGATTACTGTACACAATAACTTTATCTTAAAAGTAAATACCATCCTTGGTAGGGTGTTATGGGAAGTCACTGGCAATATTTCTGTGGGGACCAAACGTTCCTTATCAGCATTAGTCGAGCGATTCAGGCCTGCCCGAAGAAAGATGAGTCTTCAAACTCATTCTATTCATGGTCAGACGTGTAATTACCCTCAGCTCACAGTCTAGACGTAACCGCTTTCACAGTATTTAAGACCCTCCCTATGCAACGCACGGACGCTGGCTCCCACCGCCGAGCCCTGCGCGTTAAATCTGTGGGCAGATAAATTAGCGAAGAATGCAATAAAATAGACACAATGAGTGGAACTTTATCCTCCCTGCTGCTAAATGAGATTTCTTTGAAATGCAGATCAGTGGCTCTAGATTAGTGAATTTTAGCTGCTGTCAACATCATAACAAAATACAAATGCGATTGTTCGCCGCCGCCTTATCTCCTTGCTTCCATCTGCTGGCTGGTTATTTACTCCCCCCTGATTTACTATGCAGATCTAAATAAGTCGCATCAAAAGGAGGGCTTACTGCACAATGCCTTCTTAAGCTTCTACATCAAGGTATTTGAAAAACCGGTAGTCACATGAAAAGGCTGCCCATCAAAGGCACATCTCTAATGAACTCTCCCGTATCAGAGGGGGCTTGCGGGGCCGTGGCTTTAATACCATCTGTGTGGTGAGAGAGAAGCAGACCTGAGCCAGAACCGCCAAGCTGAGGTGGAGAAAGGCAGGAGAAAGAGGAAGGCCTGAGTTATCAGATGAGATTAAACACACTGCTGAGGCTAGTTATAGGTTTTTTTTCTCCATCCGTTCATCAAACTTTTAAGTGGCAGCTGAGGGAGACACTTCAAGAAACACATTAGCAGAGCAAGATTAGAGCAATTCAAAATGGAAAAGGTGGGCCGAAGGGGGATTCTTCCTAAAATCTGGGAAACACTAACCTGGACAGAGCGGAGATTATATGAATATATATATGAATTGAAAGAATTTCAAATAGTGGTAAAAACTATATGTTCCCATTGGTCAATTAATCATGATCAAAGTAAGAAGAAGAGAAAAAGAAAAACCCTCTATGATCAGAGAGCTTTGGCCATCTCCACGGAGCTCTTGCTTTATGCTCGCGCAAAAACCTTTAATTTCATGGTGTATTTGTTGCATTCAGCACACAGCCCGGATTACAAGTGACAATCTCCAGACTTAAACGGAGAAAAATAAACTGCATGGAGGGATCATGATTTGTAACCCCACCGCCACCGCTGCTGCCACCACCACCGACCTGCTTATTATCCCTGCGCCTGGATGAAGGGGAAGACCCCCACTGACGAGCCCCCAGTTTACCAGTGAACAATTAGCCCCGGAGCATGAGCGGGCCTGGCGCTGGCACATGTGGTTAAGAGGCGAGCGCTGCGGGAGGGCGCCAGATGATGAAGGGATGCGGATGGGAGGAGAGAGAGGAGGAGAGAGTGGGGAGTGACGGAGAAGGCGCGTGGCAGGCACGCGTCTACCAGTGCTACCTCCTTAACTGTACCAAAACTATTCACACCCTTTTTACTTTTCGACATGCGGCAACTAAATTTATTATATTTTAATTAGTTGTTATGTGGTTGATAAAAAAAAAGCAGTACACAAATGTGAAGTAGAGGCTAAATAATCAGAAAAAATAGTTGGGGTGCTAAATTATATAAAGAGTCTTTACATAACTTTATATAGAATGTGTTTGTTAATAATAATAATAAATATTAGGGATGGAACGGTTTATGAAAACCGTCCGAAACGTTCAGTTCGACTGTCTCGGTTCAATTCGTGCTTTTTTCTCATAGGTGAAGCGTTTAGACTCCAGAGCAGAAGGTGGCGGTATTGCGGCCAAAGCCAACCACCAGTAGTAAACAAGAAGAAGAAGCAAAGCAGCGTAGCCGGGTGTAGCAGAAAAAAAACAGTTGTTATGGAGAATTGTGTGGGTATGGCGAGTGGGAAAGAACGGGCGTTGGAAGACGCGCCAGCAGCACTTTATAGGTCTGCTGTATGGGACCACTTTGCATTTAGAGTGACCTACGATGACGGCAGAAAGAAAGTTGTGGATAAAAGTGCAACAGTGTGCGAGCATGTGCAACACGTTTTGTTTATGCTAACAGCAACACAACTATAATAGATTTTCCTAACAATCAACATATACCGAACCGAACCAAAAACCGTGACCACGAAACCGTGAACCGAACCGAACCGTGAATTTTGTGAACCGTTCCACCCCTAATAAATATGTTGGTGTTTTCCTTAAACCTGGCAATATCTACAAATTTTTGATCCAGTTTCAATATTTC
>NW_015150990.1:191092-233015 GCF_000732505.1 Cyprinodon variegatus | reverse complement strand
GTATCAAATATGATACATTTGGCATTATAGGGTTAAGGTTAGCTTGCAGGGTGACTTTTCCTACATAGCAAAGGACGAAGGCAATTTTATTGTGACGTTTATATCATTGCTTCACTTTTCTTCAACTTCACAGTCACATGCTACTTTGTAGCTCTCCCATGAAATTCTAGTTTCAGTATAGAACATGAAAGGCACAGTGATGATGTATATCCTCTAGTTTTAGAGCAGATAAAGACACATTCTTAGAAGGATTAACGTTTCAGCTCTGCTGCTAAGCATGTTTTGCTCCTTTTTTTAAAACCAATCCGAATTGAACTGGCGATGTGAAGGTACCTGGTGGCTGAGATCCAACTACTCCCTGCTCCCCTAACCCTGCCTCAAGCATCTTTGCTGCTGTGTGGCATGCCAGCTGGGCTCAGTGCCAGTCGCATTTGCAACCACAAGGGACCCTTGTCTTTTAGCCTTGCCTAATGAAATGACAAAACAACAGATTTGCATATGCAGAAACAGGTGTTGTAACAGGTTTGATTCCTCTTGACCCAAGTTGTGTTAAAGACAGCAAGAACATAAAAAAAAAATATTAGAAAAAAAAAACTTTATGACCAACAGCTGCCTAGAGGTATTTAGGCTCTGATGGGCACTCAAGTCTGCACCATCTGGCCTCCTGTTTCCCAGAAGTGACAATCTAAATTAAAACCCACTCATCAAATATCATAAAAATAAACCATTGTTTTGCTTGCTCCATATGTTTTGACTACTTCATTTCATCCTCAGAGTTGCACTGGAAGCTGAACTTCACGGCCTATGATTGTGATTCAAGGAAAACCCAGGAAGACGCACAGAAGGCTGTAATTACCCACCCACCGATCTGCTGCCTTCAGACCAAAGCCCTGCGTCATTCTACACATTATCCAAGTCTATCCGACCCACATTACAAGGAAGAAACCAAAGTGGTGGAAACTACAGCCATTGTTTAGAATAAGATTAAGGGCTGCAAGATGTGCGGCGTTCAGATGATGAGAGACGATACATGCGAGTGCGGCAGCGATAAGTCCAGAGTTGAAAAGATGCATTTGTACAAATGTCAAATGTCTCTCCTCTACATTTTGACCACATTAAGTCCTGACACAAATGGGGCATGACTTGGAGCCTTCATGAATCTAGTGTACAACAACCTTTGCCTGACCATGGTCCTCTACACAACTGCCCCCACAAGCAAACTCCCTCTTTTTCATTGTGCCTCCTGTTTTTGTTTAGATGGGTGAAACAGAAGGACCAAACCCGAGACAGTCGTGACCCTGTGCGAGTGTTGTAACTTGGTCTAGAGCTATGCCAGCAGAAGGCAGCACCATATGCCCCCAGCCTGGAGCTGGATGCTCTTTCTGCAGCCTAATGTGCCTGTCAAAAACAGTTATTGTCATTACCCACCCCCAATGTTTTTCTTTCTACCCACAACACGTTCAAAATAAACATCTTATTTTCATCTATCTTTACTGTATAACTTTTTTTTTTATCTTAACAGTGCATTAGTGAAAAATTTTATGATTTTCATGCATTATTAAACAAGCTAGCGCCATTCTAAAAAAAAAAATCTAAGTAGTTAATTTTTTTTTCTAGCTCTATTTTTCATTTTGGTCAAGGTAAATTTAATCTTTTACTCTTCTTTTACTTACTGTAAGATATTTTGAAGATGTCTTGACAACAGTTGATGCATTCAAACAAGAGCTGAGGTACAGCTAATGCTCTTGGCCCCAGCGATGCCTCACATGATGTGTGACTGTTTACAAGTGACAAGGTTGATGGCTGAATGGTCTGAGCAACAGCGACCTTGCCTCTTACCACAAGTGACCCTCTGTCCCTTTTATTCAGGGGCAGACCCCCAAAACAAGTTGTTTTGTGTGTGTTTTTTTGTTATTTTTTGTGTGTGTGCCCGTGTATGTTTTTTACAAGCTTTAATGCCCCAAATGCAGTTTTGACCTGCAAGCATGCAAGTTTAGAAAGAACAAGCAAAATACATTATTTGAGTGGAGACAGTGGAGTTTGTTTAAATATGGAGGAGCATCAGAATCTTTGGAACATGACCAAAAAAGATAAGGAGTTTCAAAATGTAAAAACAATAAGTCATGTACAGGGAATGAGGCATGAGGTTTCTGCATAAAGTGCAGCTTGTGATGAAGCAGTCTAAAAAAAACAGGCTGGACGTTCCTTTGATTTTCAGCAGGTGTGTTTAGAGTATGCTTTTCAAATTTTTTTTTTATGATGGAAGTGGGAAAATTTGTGTATATCTATCTATCTATCTATCTATCTATCTATCTATCTATCTATCTATCTATCTATCTATCTATCTATCTATCTATCTATCTATTTTTTTTATATACCATTTACAAATTTTTGGAAAGAACTCTCCACAAAAAAATGCACATGCACAACCCTGTAATCGCTCCAGAGAGGGAACGCCTATTGAAAACGTGCATGTGCATGCACGAGCGAGTGCAAGTGCATACTTAAAAGTTGCTGTTTGAATCGCTCATACAAGCTTACTTGTATGAGAAGAAGAAGATATGCAATTTTTCCACTATATCAGACTCACCACCGCTAAGTGAAAATAGGGACGAGCACGTAGGACGGCCTTACGTAAACATATCACTAGAATGATTGACAATTTGAAGGACCACTTATTTTCATGATCCACCCAGAAAAAAAAATCCTCCACTATGCCTTTAATATTTGTTTTCTCCATATATATATATATATATATATATATATATATATATATATATATATATATATATATATATATATATATATATATGAAAAAACACTGTTAACACAATCTTAAAATCTGTTTTCTTTCAACTTTCCCTCTTCCTTTTCATGTTGTCCATTTGTTTCTGGCTCTAAAACCCCCAAAACTGACAAACCAAACATGACATCTGACACAAATGAAAACAAAGGAAATTCTACACTAGATTACTGCAAGTAAGTTCCTAGCAATCTCCCCTATAATCCACATGTCTTGACCCCACCCTGTACAGCTTTCTCCAGCCAAGGAGTCACATTGGTTCTCGTCGGCTCAGAGTCAGTCTAGTCGGGCTTTAAGAAGTGACCCAGAGCGTAACTAAAAAAGTCTGAGCTCTCTCCAGACTTTTAGTAACTGGGGCACACAAAACATCATTACCGTGATGTGGATAATTACAGTGCAAAAAGGGGGTGACCTGTTAAGCGTGTAATGCACCCTTTTATCTTGAGAAGTCAATCTTTCTGAGGCTGTTTGCAGTGTATGATCCCAGTAAACAAATGTTTTTGTGCGGCACAAAAGTCCCATTAAAGGCCAAAAATGTCAAAACAGATTCCATCTCTTTGGGTTTTTTTTTATTTGTTTATTTTTGTCTTTTTACAGAGCGGAGGGAATCAAAGTGCAAGGGAGGAAAAGAAAAAAAAAGGGTTTGATCACTTCAGGTTGCTTTAACTTGCATAGAGGTTGTCATGGTAACATTTTTATGAGGTTAATAGATATAAAAAAAACCTGAACAGGTGCTATTTAAAAGCCTTCGAGTTCTGTAACAGAGCAAAGTTAGCCATCCATGAGTGGTTTTAGTAGATTTAGGCTCTGGGATGTGTTTAGTGAAAGTGATGCTGGTGTACCACTCTCTTAATAGTATTAACCACTTCCCCTGAAATGTAACAACACCTCAAGGGGTTTAGCGAGCAAGCTGTGTAATTACAGAAGGGGTTGGAAGGGGTGGGAGATGGGGCAATTCAGAAAAACAAAGAAATACTCCAAAAAATAGTTTGTGATATACTTTCCAGCGTTGATCTAAACTTATACACAAATTTAGCCAGTGTCAACTTAAAAGGTTTCCTGCATTCACCAGAAACGGCATGCAAAGTTTTTAATTGAGGGACAAATAAAAAGCTCCCTCTGCTTCGCCGCAGCTAGAAGCAATCATTTCCATATTTAAGACGCAATCCCACAAACAGCCAGCGTTCATCGAGCTGAAAGCAGCCGAATCTTAATTTTGATAAATGATTGAAACATATGACAGGGTATACACATTAATCCTGCGGAGGACATTCATTTTCCTATTACCATAATGTAGAGCACGACCACCCGATGATGAATGCAGCAATCAAAAAATGGGACGCGGCAAGAGAGAGGGGAGAGCCAGGGTAATAAGTGTGCTGGCTCCCAACATTGGTCACTCTTCATTTCTCCTATTGCCTGGGAAGGGGGGGATAATGCTTTTCAGTGACCTCACTTACTGCCGCAGACATCAACCCCAACAACAAGTAAACAGGAGAGCAGGAACAGCTCTAATTATGTCTTAAGAATTCATAAAAGGGAGCGTTTGAATAAAGGGGCGATTGTGCACTGTCGCAGGCATATTTCATGAGGGGCATTTACTGCCGCCTTAGCCTTTGAAGAGTGGGAGCTGCTGAGTGAATGGGGGGGGGGGACTTGGCCCACACCTGCATAACTGGGGAAGGGGAACACCTGTGCACCCTGCAGCCTGATCAAGGAGGCTGGCTGCAGCTAAATCCAAGGGGTGAAAGTGGATAAGAGGACAGGCCTAAAGAGTTCTTTTTACTATGTAGAATTCTCCCTGTATTTAAATGAGAGATGGCAAGACCCTTAGAGTGTGAGAAGGAATGTAGAATTAAGCTGTAATTGTAGGATCTTTATGATAAGACTTAATTATCTATCTCTTTCTGACTTGGAGTGGAATATAGAAAAATGGAGCATGCAACAACGGTAAGGTGATCACACTGCTGATAATATCTGTTGATAAGGTATTCGCCGGACCTATCTAAAATATAAATCTTAGAAAATCTTTGTGCATGTGTGCGCTTTTAAAGCAATGATGATGGCTATTAAATGGAGGAAGGCATGTACAGCTCTGAACATCGATGCATCAACGATCAGTTGTGCTAGAAAGAGGTAGTTAAGTAAAATAAACTTCTTAACATGCTCATGCTTAATATTTCTGTCATAATCAAAACAAAGCAAATGCCAGTCATTTGTCCAAAATGAGAAAACGGTCAAAAGAAAAAACAAAAAATGCTTTTTTTTTAGAGCTTAAGTCAATATGCATTTTTCAACCTGATAGTAATATTATCGCTTAGAGGTTAGAGACATCTATGTAGATTAATTCTAAATCACAACAAATTAGAGCCTAATTAAAGGGTTTGTTTTTTGCTGCAATTTAACAGACATCAGAAGAAAAATAAAAAATACAATTGTGTTGGTAATAAAGACCAAAAATGGGTTTAAACAAGCAGTATTGCTAAAAAGGGCTGATTCCATAAATGTCCTCAGACTTTATATATATATATATATATATATATATATATATATATAAATTATTTTTTTTTTAATAATAGGCCTAAGTAAACATTAAACACGAAAATTTAATTGAAATAAACAGAAAATAACTAAATAAATCTTTAAAAAAAAGTAGTAAGATAATAAACTTCTGCATTAAATACATTCTGGTTATTGCAATTTAGAGTATGATACCTATAATTAAATAATTTGCAGGTATTAAAATGCACGTTTTTTCCAAAGTTTGAGCGCTAATAACCATAGTAAAGTTTAAAGCGCTTATCTGAAAAGAACGCGCAACTTGTAAACAAACGCGCTGTCTTTAGTTGGGTATTTAAAAACACCGGGCAAACTTTTAATACCACGATCCACCTTTTCTGACAATAAAAGTTCAAAGAATAAGATTTGTTTGGGGAAAAAACAAACAAACAAACAAACCAAACTTACCACACTCAATCAAAAATAAGGCAGGATTATTTCCCTGTCGTTAAAAGTCAAAAGAGACGCACCAGGTGAGAAGTCGTCTTCCTCCTTTTCTAGACTCGCGGCGATGTTCGCACGTGATCGTCCGAGAGGGTAGAAAGCAAACAACAAGACAAGAAGCGCTGGTGTAAATAACTAAGCCTTAAAAAAAAGCAAAAAAAAAAAGCTCAGTATTCCTCTGCTGGGCAATGCTGTCGGGAGACACACACCCTCCTCTCCTCCTGCTGTCTCTCGTCAACGCTGCTGTTATTACTAATGCAACAGAGAGGGAAAAAGCAGTACACTGAGTCCTGTTTGAATGACGCGCAATGCGAGAAAGAAGCGCCTTGTTTTCTTTTTTTTTCTTTTTTAAACCCCCCTCGTTACGATTCAAACACACAAGCTGTATCCCAAGAAAGCACGCGCGTATATTTGGGACTAGAAACCCCCCCGTGGGGGAAGGAAGGCACTTGCTTGTACCACAGAGGAGTGTGTTATTATTTGGGGGGGTAAGCTTCTGCTTCCCCCCCCCCCTTGTGACGTCAGGATACCTACCGTGTAAATAAAACTAATTATTATAAACTTTTTTTTTTTTTGGTCGCTTTATCGACGAGCGCGTGACGTGTAACACTTCCTGTGCAACTATCCGCACGCGACCGAGTCGGTAAACTTCAAACAGGCAGAACAAACACTCTCCACGTGCTGAAATTTGACGTTATTAGGAAATCTGGAAAAAAATAAATAAAAATAAATCAATATGTATTTAAGAAATATTGAAATATTTTAACTTTAGAAGCTCTCAGCGCGATGCATATTTAATTTTTTAATTTTTTTTTTTATATATCAATCTGAATCAATTAGGTAAATATGAATGTATTAAAGGAATTACGGAATTCCAGATATGTACTTTTTTTGTTGATATATATTAGAAAATTTCTAACAAGAGGAAAAACTGTTTTTTTCTGCACATTGCATTTAGTAGCAAAAGATTATTTATAGGCTTATATATATATAATATAAAGGACGATATCATTAATAAAAGACAGCAACACTGTTTTACTAACTAATATACAGGTACAAAAAAAATTACGTAGCTTATTTTTAATCAAAATATATCAAAGGATGTAAGCAGTTCAAGATGTTTCTTTTGATACGTAAATCGATTTATTGCGTATTTTTTCCTGTTAATCTTTGACCGGATCAACATAGTCTAATATTAATTTTTTATTTATTATTTTATTTTTATTTTTTTTCCCACCTGATGCTCAATTCTTCACCACGAATACGTTTATGGGGAATACCTAGGCTATCAGATTAAGCAATTTGGGGATGAGTTTCTTTTATGTGAAAATAATAAATAAATAAAAGGATATAGTGTGTCACATTTGGTCTTATCCACATTTTGAAAATGTTACATTTCATTTTTTAAAGTGATTTACGAATCGTTGACATGTGATTTACAGTCTAATAAATATGTTTATATTAAATTTAACAAACCATATATATTTTCTTTTACTATTAAAATAATTTAGCTGATCTTCATGTATTTATCATCAGTCTTGCAGCATATTTAAATGTCATCTTTTTTGTCTTGTAAACAACAATTTTCGAATCATTGTGTTCGATTAAACGTCGTGCATTCTTTTATTTTTTTTTATGCACATTATACATTTTTTATTTATTTCATAGATATATACTTCTACCTTCATCTTTTGATTTTTTTTTTTTTATTTCACCAAACCTTTCCGCTCAAAAAAATAAGTTTTGCATCCAATGAGAGAGAAATGCGCGTAGGGGTTGTGGTGGTAGCATGCTGCCACCTAGCGGTTATTTCTCAATATTGTACCTACACTAACATGGACAATGAACTTCAGTGAACTTTTATATAAATATATATATATCTTACCTGTTAAAAAAATAATAATACATAAAAATGTGACATTAACTATACTCTTGAAACTTATTCTGGCTAGGCAATTAAAATTAAACAAATTTAGATATTCTGGCCTAATGTATTAACTATTTTTGATCAAATAGTGCCATCTACTTATGTGCTGAACATACAAGTATTTGCTGTCCACAATATACGAACAGATCGTTCTGGTGTTTATTCTATTTGTACAAAAATCACATTTTATTGTGAAAAAAATGTGGGTTTGCAACACTGCATTTGTATGAGACGACAAAAATGCAATTAAAAGAAGAGATCTTTGGTTTCAGAATCTTGTAATAATGAGTGCTTTAAGTACAAATTTCCACTCACTTACCTCTCAGAGGTAATAATGCAAGCTCTAAAGTCTATTGACAACAATTGCTTCTTATGGGATTGTTGTCGGAAAATTTAATTTCTGTTCTTTCCTTGTCAGTATATTGATGTATGCTATTTACTCTCTAGAAATTTTTTTTTTTTAACTCAATTTGTTTCACCTGCAAGGCCACCAAATGTCTGAGTCGGAGGTGGTAATAGACAAGCCATACCTTTTTCAATAACAAAACTACATACTTTCTCAAGGTAACTGTTTAACCAAAGTGTCTGTGATTGTTTTGATATGCGTTAAGAGCAAGGGGACAACTTTGTCTAAGTTAGAACTGGGCAGACCATCATGCTGTGAATGTGAGTGTCTTTTTCTCCTTTACTTTGCAAAGTAAATAAAGTGCCAACTGAGTAAAATCCATCAATCTCCTTTATTTAACTGGATTGAATAGTTGAAAACTTTTTTCACACAACAGGGATATAGTTTCATATCTTAGTTTAGATCTTTAAATCTTTAAGCATCAAATCTTGGAAAACAGAGTCCAGCACAGAACAACAGTTTTAAGTTTTTCTGTTTATGATGAAATACATCTAGGTCACCTTCTCAGGTGCATATTTTGCATATTTGTAGAAAGCTACAGTCCAATATATCGTTTGAAAACTTTCATATTTTTAAAACTTCATAACCACAAACTTACATTTATTTCATTAGAATGCTATGTGAAGTATTGCACAATCATGTAGTAAAAGTAAAAAAACAAACAAACAAAAACTCTTAAAAGCTGTGATGTAATTCTATTTTAATCCACTACTTAAGTAGCAGGTGCAAGATTTCAGTGTCTCTACCAGGATTGCTAATAAAGAATCATTTCATATATAGCTTTTTCTTGAAAAAAAAAAGTTCCAACTTACTAACATTACATAAAAAAAAACATCTGAACAGCATTTTTGTTTCTGTAACACACTCCATTGGACTTCTGTGTCTATTCTAAATTGCCTGCTCTAACATATGTAGCTTTAATACTTTGATCCAAGCTGTTTCCCTGTAGTCCAAGCTGCAATGACAGTTAACCTCTGCTGGATCCTCAGGTTTTTCTGCTCTCTCCAGCAGCTGTTCCCGCAGAATTGTCCTCAATATAGCTACATTCATTCCCCTATCAACACTGATGACCATTACTACAGCATGATGCAGCCACCACAAGGTTTCACAAGTTTAGTGGTATGTACATAGTTTGTTTTTGCAACAAATACATTTTGACTAGAGGCCAGAAAACCATGTTTTAGACTGAACTGAGCAGAGCACCATAATATGTGCATTTGCTTTGTCCCTTATCGTCTACAGTAAAAAATTAAAATTGAATTTTACTTCTCACATAATTTTTTCACAATGCCTTAAAAAATAATAGTGAATCGGTTTTACTGCATCAAAGCAGGAGAATCAGAGTAAAAGGGACTGTAAACAAATGCAGGAGACACTGCTTTAAACTTTTTTTCCCCAATTACAAACAAAAATAAATCTGGGAATCATTTTTGTTACATTACAATGATCAACAGCCATATCATCCGGCTGTAAAATGTCGATATAGCACCCACAGCCCTAGGTTAGTAATATGTCAATTATTTTGCAAGGGGCCCTGCTAATACATGAAACTTCCAAAGCAGAGTAACAAAACTTGTATTGGTGAAAATTAATCCTCTGGGGTCAGTGTTCAGCGTCAGCTCCCCAGCAGAGGGGAGAGTGATACTCTGCTGCAAGTGGACACCTTAGTCATGCAGAGCCAGTTGCTGGAGCTGCGCCATCTCAATTGTACACAACTTGAGGTTTTGAAGACATTTTTTTGGTCTCTGTCTAAAATCTCCATAACATATAGAGAAAGTCTTTTAAAATATATAGCCAATAGAAAGAAAGGGAACTACATTCATAGTAAAGCTGGTATTGGTTGTTATTGTCTTTTCCGCCATACGAAGGAAGCATATTTGTGGAGAATAACTGAAAGGATAAACGCTCAGCCCAGTTTAGCTGTGTCCTATTATTAGGCCTGGCTCAGTCTCTCAGCGCTCAGCTGTAACTGAACTCCATCTGTCAAGTCACGTCCTCTTCCTGCTCTCCCCCACTCAGCATTGCTGCAGCCAGGCTAGGGGACATTCGGGTCTGTGGCACCCCACAATCCAGGCATACAGCAGGACAGTTGAGCAGCTGCCTCACCTCACCTCACACGATGGAGGCTCTGATTGTCCAACCGCATGAAGGTGAGAGAGGGATGCATGAAGAGGAGGAATATGAAAAAAATGGGGAACTGGATGAGGGAGAAATTGAGCCCTCGTCTCCTGTGGCATCTAGATCAGAGGACGACACTGATGAGGATTCAGAACCTGAGCCACCGCCTGTTATTCGAAGGAAAGTGTCATTCGCAGATGCGTTTGGCCTTGACCTGGTTTCGGTTAAGGAGTTTGACAACGCTGAGGTGACAGAATCCGAGGCTAGCTGGTCTGATGGGAGGAAGGTGGTCCAATCACCAGAGGAAATCTATTTGTCTTGCTTGTTTACAGTCCCCTCATCCACAGAAGAGTTGGATCAGAAGCTGTGCGAGCAGATGGTGGAGCTGGAAAGCATTGAGCTTCTCCCGGGAACCACAACTCTCCGGGGCATCATCCGTGTGGTCAACCTCTGCTACAACAAGAGCGTCTATGCTCGGGTGACTTTGGATCGCTGGAGCAGCTACTTTGATCTGCTGGCAGAGTATATACCAGGCTCTAGCGATAGGAGAACAGACCGGTTCACATTCAGGTACACTGTGGTTCCTCCATTTGAAAAAGAGGGAACTAGAGTGGAGTTCTGCCTCCGATATGAAACTCCAGTGGGCACTTTCTGGGCAAATAACAAAGGGATGAACTATGTGATGTTCTGCCACCAAAAGACACCAATAAAGGACCATGTGACTCCAACAGAAGAGGAGAGCAGCAGTTACAAGAGCAAAAGAAGCTGCCTGAAGGCCAACAGGTGAGATAAGTCTATAACCTTCTGAGGGTTTGCTAAAACACAGGCAGAGGCAAGTGAAGGCCCAAGGCAGTAATCTGAGACAGTGAGGGGTTTCTACCTACTCTGTGCTGCTCCTCTAATAAATGGAGCTTAAAACAATAAAAAAGCCTGTGAAGGGCCCATTGTCTGTTTACACTAAGTTGTTATGCAAGTACTGAGTGAGAGGTATGTAGCCCACATGACACATTTTTCCCTTTTATGGTCAAATGTCAGTGCATGGTTTCCATGACGTCCAAGTCTAGCCTTTCCTTTTGGACACTACATGCACAAACATTTTTGTTTAACTCTCCAAATCATAACTATGACAGCCCTTATTTTAATATTCCTCTAGTATTTCTTTTTCTCCTTTACATTTTGTCGCATTACTACCAAAATAGGCAAGATATTTTACTTACATTTGATGTGATTGAACAGCAAAGGAACACAAGTCATAGAAGGTAATCATACATGATTTTTAAGTTTTATTTTACAAAAACAAAACAAAAGAACCTTGGGAATGTGCAGTGCATATGCACTTAGCATACTTAAAAGAGTCACATGAAAGGAGTTGCAATAATGAGTCACCCAAGTAGGTAGCAAATTACCTATGCATTGTGTTGAAGTTTCACACAGCTTGAGGTTATATTATTCTGAACATCTCATGAAGCACTGTTCAGTCCATCAGAAGAGCAAACGCACAAGATGATGGTTCATCCATCTGAATTAAAAGACCAGGCTATGTCAGTATTGTGCAAAACCATAGCCAAGAACTCACTTGGGGATCTATTGACAAGACACCTTACTTTTGCACTTCTCACATTTGGCCCTTATTGAAGAAAGGAAACACGAAACTCAGTCTTATTACAATATAATGGTGAAAAAAAAAAAATCTTCAGAAGGGACACTAAGGCTAGCAAAAGTTAAATGGAAGAAGGTCAGAATAAAAAATGCTAACATAATGATAACAGATAATCCTAACAGAACTGAACTGAACTGATTGCAAAGAATATACGCATCATTTCAGGGTCCCAAACAGGCAAAGCTTATACAGACAGATCTAGAAAAAAATTGAAGTTAAAACTGATAGGATGTTCCACAAAAAAAGAATAAAAAAAAAACATTTTTTATTTCACCATATAATCCCCTGCTGTACAAAAGACTATAATATTATAATGCTTTGGATTTACTGTGAAAAAATTTTGGAGTATAAACAGTTTTTTGAGGAACTTTATATAGTGCAACATGCAGCAGAATGGATTTGATGAAGTGAATGCATACAGTATTTGTGAGTCAATAAGCATATACTTCTTTGACCAGCAGGAACGAAGAAATTGAGGAGAAAAACAGAGAGAGCGCACACACCAGTATGGCTGCTGCAGGTTTGTACAAGGCAGCTTCTCATTTATACAAAGATGTACATACAGTATACAATATATGTGTGTAACGGTGTATTTGAGACATTTTTGGCACTTTTGTATTTCTTTTGCAGATTTGGAATTGATCAATAAAGTACAAAAGACTTGTGGGGAGAGAACTTCACTTTCTCATAAGGACCAAAAACCATGGGTGAGGTTTAAAGAGGAATTCAGCCTTTATTAGAAGCATGTAACACCATCTAAACACTTTATTTTTAAGAGAAAACAAGGTTTTTCCATAAAACTGAATTAAATTTCAAACACTCAAACATTTGAGCCTGTATGAGTGTAAAAGTACATTTTCAGAGAAATGTATCTGAATATGATCATAGCCACATTCTCATTTGAAACGCAGGTAACCTAACACTTTAGAAACTATGACTAATAATAACAGCACCCTGCTTGTATATATGCTGGATAACTGATGATGTAAACCAACACAAGGTAATTCAAAGAAGTTTCAGCAGTGTTACATGGCGTTGCATCACCACATTAATGTTACAAAAAGTATTCTATGAATGCCAGTGCTGGGATTCAATTAAGTTGATGACCTTTAAAGACAAATAGTCCAGGTGGTATCTGGGCTTTAGTTTAAGTGAACACCAAAGCTGACTTTTGACTTTTCGCTTTCTTGACAGGTGGAAAGCGTGAAAAGCCGACGCAGAGCAATCCGTTTGGCACGCGTGCAAGATTACCTTTGCCAGAAAGAGCAGCAGCAATCAAAGGCATTTCCACATGACTCAGCCTGTGGCCAAAAGGTTTCTCAGCATGTGTCAGCTGTGCTGGGTGACTCCCCCAGCTATGTCTATAAATCCCAAAAGGTGCAATCAAGTGAGAGTCCACGGGTACTTACCTACCATCAGATTCCCCTGCTCTCCTTGGACTGGAACAGTCATACACCTGAACAGCCGGGCACTGCCGATGTCGATCACATCTTGGCTGCTAGAGCTAAAATTACTTTGTCAAAAGAGTCAGTAGAAAATACACCAACTGTTAATGATATGTGGGAGAGCTTTTCCAAGACTATACATGATAGTAAAACTAAGGAAACATCTGTGAGTGATGTATGGCAGGTTTTTCTAAATAGATCTAGCTGCAAACATTACTCTGATGTGCCAGAGTCAGAGTGGCTCCAGACAACGGCACCAGTGCTCCCTTCAAATAGTTCGAAGTCGCTAATCCAAGATTCTGAAGAAAGTCAAGCATTTCTGGAGGTGAGAGGTACACCCAAAACCTTACATAGCCTAGCTTCGTGTCAGTTACTGTCAGACAGTTGCGAAACATTGTTGGATGCCAATGACTCGAAGGCTAAAGATAATAAGGCGGAACAGGCATGTGTCAGCAGGCCAGAGGATGACAACCAAGCGACACAAGATGCATCCCAAAGGTCAGAGACAAACTCCGTAACAGACACTCCAAAGGAATTCAACCTCAAGAGGGCAACTGCTCTGTCTATGGACAACGCTGACAATCCAACGGAGTGTCACAAATGTAAGGACTGGGAGCAAGAAGGCAAAGCGATAATAGAAACAGTGGGAAGAGGAGAAGCGGAGCCCTTTGCATTGCACACACCTGACTCAGTAACAAGCTCAGGGGAGTCAGAGACAACAGATATGACAGTAATGCCAGAGAATCCGAATGCCAGCCATGTTGATACAATCTCACCAGATGCAAAACAGGATGGGGGGGTTTCTTCAAGCAGGGAGCGAGAGGTTACAGGCACTGCACACAATGAGATAGATGACATTGTGGCATTTAGGGAGACAATCAGCAAGGAGACAAGGGACAAGGACAGCTATGTCTTTGCTGCATCCAGGAAAGGAAAGGAGGAGGAGGAGATCATGATGAACTATACGGCAAAGGAAGTGCAAACAGAAAAGGAAATATTTAGGCCAGGTGAATGTAAAGAATTTAATAATCCCCTAAGGAATGCAGATAAAATCCAGCATGAGGAATTCAGGCAAAGCCCAAATGGGAAGATTAATGAGAATGAGACAGAGACAACCAAAAGACATGCAGATGGATTTGGCTTACAGCAAATCGATGAGGAAAATACAGAGAAAGAAATAAATATTTTAGTGGACAAAAACAAAGATGGTTCATCCAGTAACTTTAGCATAGGGGTAATAAAAGCAGAGGTAGGAGCTACTATGACAGAAAGCAAAGAAATAGACGATGTAACTAATGAAGGAAGTAAGCTAACTAATATATTGGATGACGTACAGTGTAAACATGATGATAGGTCAGCCTCCTTGCTTATGAAAGAACATAATATACAGTCAGTGTCTGTCAAAGTGAATGAAGAGCTTCTTGTTCAAAATAGGGAAGACTTTCCTCTCATACAGATAAAACAAAGTGATGACCAGGAATTTAACATGGAGCAACAGGAGATTAGATATGATGGAAAAGAAATAGATAAAAAAGAAACAGGTCCTTTTGCAGAGTTGAGTCCCATTGTTGATTCATCAGAAGTAATATTTTGCCAAAATAAGGATAATACACAAATACCTTGTCATCCTGATCAATATGATCCCTTGGAGATGGTCAAACCAAGATTGACAGACCCCCAGAAACATTTACAGAGTCAAAAACCCAATTCAAGTCGAGACTTAAATCCAGAAGAACTAATGGCAAAGAGGAATTATTCCAAGAAAGACACTTCAGCAGAACATGGATCTGAAGCATCAAGAGGAGCAAAACAAGACCATAGTAAGGAAGATGAGAAACTCTGTGGTGAAAGGCTTAAAATAGAGGCAATGAGGGAGTTGATGGGTAATCCGGAGAGCCCTTGGGGGGAGAATAAGATTGTGAGGAAAAGACAAGAATCATCAGCAGAAGTTACAAGCCCCCCACATGTTGAACATAACAAACTGAGAGAGGGAACAAAAGATCCCATTACAGTAGAAAATAGTCCTGCACTTGAAGTGACACAGTCAGAATTGGAGCCATTGTCCATAGAAAGATTTGGAGAAAATTTGGTTTGTAGCATCTTGGAAGAGGTTTTTGCTCAGAAGTTGAAACCTACTACTTGGCATCCAAGTACTGTTGGTGACACAAAAGGCCGGCTGACAGAGACAACTCAAGATCACTGTCCAGTTGATGAGAAAAACTTGAGCGACCCTTTAGATTCAAGTATGTTTCTCTTGACAGAATTTTCAGTAGATTCATCTGCAAATCTATGCCCAGGCCTAGAGCCAACTTTGTTCACCGAAGACAATGAAAACTCCTCCATCGACATAACTAAGCCCCTTTCCATGGCAGAGGAGATCAACAGGCCTTCTGAATTACAGTCTGATTTGGATTCAACTGTATATCGGACCCCAATAGCCCATAGTGAAGAGCCGACATATAAAAGAACCCAATCCCTTAGCTATTCAAAGGATCAGGAGAGCAGGTCAACAATTAAAGCCAGGTCAGTTCCTCATCCAGAGAAAGATTTTGAAATAGAAGACTGCATATTTGTTACTACCGAGAGATTTGATCAATCTTCCAACCTTTCCAAAAAATATCAGAGCTCTTCTGAAAAATTAAAAGAGTCAAATGCCCTTTTATGGTGGACTGTATTGTACACTATCAGTCACATTACCAAATTACTAATCTGTGCACTCTTGATTGGGGGATTCTTTGTTGCAGTTTTCCTCTATGATTTCCCATCCTTTTTCGCACTCTACACTTTTTCAATATCTTGTTGGATTTTTAAGTGGAAGAGACAGCAGGTAAGGACAGGTGATAAGACTACAGAATAGGTTAGGTTTCATGTCTTCCCATGGATTCATTTTGGGGAGACCACATTTAAGATAAAATAACACCAAGTGCAATATTCTATTGATACGTGTGAGTGATTTAGAATTTTTATTTTGCCTATATCTTTTGTAATTCAATGTTGTAACCCTAACCAAACAAAGTTTGTTTGGATCAGGAGCATATGCAAACCAAATATTAAAATGTTTTTTGTTGTTTGCTTAAGGCAGTTAAGTTCTGAACTTGAAATAAAATTATGTATTGAATGCGACAATAGATAGATGGTATTCATAGTATTCACACTATGCTTGAGTTGAGTTGTTAGTTAATGAAAATATTGTGCAAAACCTTTTTTGTCCAACGTGTGTACATTTGCAGTGTTTTTGGGCCCAACACAATTTCGTTCAATAAAATGCATTCACAGGCTTTTTCATGCCTTCCACTGTATTATTTTTTATTCTTATTTTCTTGGCAAATCTGTCTTTTCAAAACTTTAAGTTCAAATATTTCATGATAGAAGGGCTGCTGTTTCAAGAGTTTCTATATTTTGCCTGCGTGTTGTTTCCTCTAGGAACTCCAGGTTTTTCCCAAAGCCAAAAAAACTAAAACAAACAACACAACAACAACAAAAAAACTCCACTTCAGGCAACTTTTATTCATAGGCTAAAAAGTTTTACTCAACAGCAGCTTGAGGAACAAGTCTGAAGTCTGACGTATCTCCTCTGACCTCCACTCTTTCTTCTGGTTAAACTAGAACACTCTGTAATGCCTTAACAATTCACAAGAGCTGGCAGAACTTTGATCTTCCCTGTGGTTTGTGTTCAGTAGAAACACACCTACATAAGTAGTATGCAACATAATGATAAAGACATCTTTATTAATTTTGAAGCACTTGAAATGACAATAGATTACGCCTAATGCCAGTGTAAAAACTGCAGTCATTTTCAGTATCCCCACAAGGCTGTAATGGCTAGTAACACTGCTAGTGATACACAAGCATCTTGAGTGACACTGAGTTTCACTAGGAGTTACATGATCCTGTCTGGGGTATGTCGACCTTTTGTAAGTTGGCTCCATTTTCATGCTGGCACTTTTATCTATGTGGCAGTAAGCCAGGGCTACTCACCAGAAGGCACCTGACAAATCAACTACAATATATTAAGAGAAAGAGTAGCTTAGATCAGGAAGAAATCATGAAATAAAGATATCTAAATCAATGTGCTTGATGCTATTTGCATTATTGACAAGCTTGCAACCATCAGGAATTATATATGAATCTGCAGTGTATGCAGCAGAAGGCAGTAGCTGCACTTACAGTGAAACTATTTACATTTTGCAAGAAATAATGTAAGAGACATATCCAACTATGTAAGCATGTGAGCAAAACCAACATTTGAGGCCTAGATGCAAAATGAACCCACACAAAAACTAAAACTGCAAATGACTACACAATGTACACACAATGTACTGGCAGCACTGACTCACTGTGATTTTTTATTTTTGAGATGAGAAAACTGGAGATTAGGGCAGTTACTCACCTTTTATCAAGTGAATGACCTTAAACACGAAACTAAAGCTGCAGGTGCTTGGTTTACATTCAAGTAAACCCTTGTTTTATAATAACCTTCAAACAAGTTAAAGTCCAGATATAAATAAAAATGAGAGTCCTTGATAAGACTCCAAAAATAATGTTCATAGCCACTTTCTATCCAATTAGAGCAACTTCTCATTCCAAAATAATAAATAAATAAATACCTTAAACCAGGGGTCTGCAACTCTTCATATCCACATTTCTGGTTCTCTTAATGTCACTTTGTTGTACAAATTCTATTGAAATATTCTTTATTCATACTGGTATTTGTTAGTATAGTACATTTCTTAGTTCTATATATAACTTAAAGCCTCTAGAGCCATTGTAAAGGGTCCAAAGTCTCACATGCAGCTTCGGAGCCACAGGTTGCAGACTCCTGCCTTAAACATACTATGTACATTGTGAAACATGGTGATGGCAGCTTTATGCTGTGGGGAATTTCCTAAGCAAAAATGCAAGACACATTTTCCAGAACTTTTTCTATTTTTCAGAATTTTCTCATCTTGCAGTAGATAATAAATTCCTCATTACTTTTCAAGCTGTTCTCCTTTGGTGCTATTTATGGTAGTAAAGGAATTTAGAAATGGGAAAACTTATTTCCAAATATAGTCATAATTTTTATTAAAACCGTTTTTGCAGCAAGATGTTTTTATGTTGGTTAGAAAATAGATGTAAAAGTGATTTTATAAGACAGACGGTGATTAAGTTTAACAAGGTTCATCTCAGGCCACTGAGCGACCCTGCTGTGTACGTGAAGAACCGACTCCGTGGAACACAGCCAGAGCCTTGTGATACAAGACTAAAACAAGATCTTGCCCATCATGTGTATGGCCCCCCCCCCACACTGGGTCCTCTCATATTTCACAGTGTATATAGGGATTATATGTGCAGTGACGCACATACTTGCAAGACTTCACAAACTAGTAAAAAGCTTTTTGATGGGTCAGAATGAAAAAATTCATAGTTAATTACATCAAAACTATAATGGGGTGGGGAGGGGTGTGTGGGGCTGAGTTTAGGAATAATACATTTGCTGATTAAGAAAAGCATAAATCTATTACTGTGTGTTATTTGGTGTGATTGCTGTTTGCACAAGTCTATCTAGCGGCTAAGATGCAAAGAAACAAACTAGAACAAGGAATTCTGCTGTCAAGTGAGTGATACTACAGGGTACATAGTCCAACTATGTTCTCACAAGTTCCTTGAGTACAACAAGGTTAAACACAGCTTTGACATAACAGCAATAAATATATTTTCCCTGCAGCTCACATGGACTTACTGAAGCCTATTTACAATGCAATACTGTGATAAAAAAGACAAACCAAAACTATTTGTGAAAAAATTTATTTGTGTCTTCTAAATATGAAGTAGGCAAATAAAATGATCCATTGCCATCAATATGACTCAGTCATCAATATGAGTTAGCAAGGCACTTTAATAGCTGAGGCATTACTAAGTAATATTTATGAATCAAAAGTTGACCATTATAAGATATTAAAGTCAACCTAGTTAGAAATCTATGATGCTCTATGATCTATTGATTAGATAACTGAGTTGTAGATAGGACATTACATTTTTTTTTTTTTTTTTTTTTTTTACTAAATTCACTCTTTTTATATTGTCTGTTGTTTTTTTTTTTTTTAATGGCATCTTTTTGTAACTCTTTGTACTCTATATAAGCTACTGGAACCAGAATTTCCCTCAAGGAGTAACCACAAGGGAAAAATTTTATTAGGTCTAAGTCTAATTCTAAATCTAAGTCTAAATCTCTAAGAATATTTTCCTAAAATTTCTAAGATCACTTGAGTAAAATTATTCTAAAGTACCTTAAAAGTTGCACAACTGTAATGTAACAAGAAAATGTTTATCTGCGCTAGTACTAAGGAGCTGTATATAAATTTAAGATGTTTTTCTTTTCAAAATATTTGATCTTAAGTCCAAGACAACAGTGGGTTACCAGGGAGAAAAAAACATTTTTGTGATTAAGTGTGATGCTCCTTCCTACCAGCAGATGTCAGTATAATTCAACTTTTAAATCCATGCATTTAAATACAAGCAGCCAGGATTGATGCATTTAATATATACAGGGAGGTATAAAGGAAACAAAATCTAATTTTGCTGATTGGAGACATCGTATATGACATAACCTTGCATACGTAGAGATGTTGGGTGTGAAATGAGAAGGCTACTAAAATCACACTTAGAGAGGGAGAGGATTATAGGCTATTATCTCCCTGTGGCAAAAAATCACTTTGCAGTGAAATGTAATGGTGGAAAAAGGGCGCATAAGGACAAGGTATGTGAGTGGAGAAAAGCACAAAAAAAGGCAGGGCTGTGTGTTGTGTGGCCTGAGGGGACCTGAGGCACTGTGCTGACAGATTGGCGACCTGACAGACTGCATCGTCCACATTTTCGTCAAATTGGGAACAACTTTTATTCATCCTCCACCCCAGCCTGAGCAGTCGCCCTGCTGCCGCATTGTGCTCTGCTCCGTCAACCTTTAGCCTTGCCAGCGTCATCTGTCTGAGACCCCCATGAACCGTCCTTGCTTCAGCAAAGCTCATATCTCCATGACCGCGCCGCTCCTCGACATTCCCAGATGTCCTAGGGCTCCTGTGGTACTGAGACAGCCAGACTTCTGCCATTGGTATTTGGCCTCCAAACCTTGATGCTCTGGAGGACTGCTGAGGAATGAATGTTATATAACTGAAGACTGCAGGCTTTACCCTAATGTTTATACACATTTGCTTCCTGGTTGGCTGTGGTCTATTAATCTATTATGTCCCTGCTCTTCTCTAGCTTCAATGCTCCAAAGTTATGAATACATACTTTAGCGAAAATGATTCTTAACATAATTCTGAATAAGCTCTGTTATCACCACAGAAGTAAATGTACTTTGTTTAGAGATCTTTTGTTGTGCTAATCTGGATATCCATCCATCCATCTTCTCCCGCTTAGTCCTATTCAGGGTTGGTTGGGGCCGGTGCCTATCTACAGCAGTCAATGGGCGAGAGGTGGGTAAACCCTGGACCGATCAGCAGTCTGTCGCAACACAGAGAGACAAAACCATGCAATACACACTCACACCAAAGGATAATGTAGAGGGTACCTGCAGAGAACCCATACATGCACAGGGAGAACATGCAAACTCAATGCAGAAAAACCCTAGCCCAGGAATTGAACCCAGAATCTTCTTGCCATGACTGAAATTTCCTGAAATAATACATTCCCAATTTGTAAACTGGCGTTTGCATGTTCTCCCTGAGCATGCATGGGTTCTCTCCAGGTACTCCGGCTTCCTGCCGCAGCCCAACTGCTATGGTAATTGATTTCTCTAAAATTGGCTTCTCTAAAAATTGTCCTTAGGTGTGTGTGTGTGTGCGTGAATGTTTGTTTGTCTCTGTGTTGCCCTGAGATGGACTGGCAACCTGTCCAGGGTGTACCCCGTCTCTCGTCCATTGACAGCTGGAGATATGCACTAGCACCCCTCGCTACCCCGCTTGAGATAAGCATGATGGAAATGTGATTATTAGGATTTTTAATGAAATAGGTCCTGAGAATAATTGACACAACGCCTACATAAAACAAAATTCCTCACCTTAAGAGGTCATGTTTTTGTGATAAGAAAGTTTTTTTCTTTTTTTTTCGTGGCATTCCTTTCTAAAAACCAATTGGTACATTAGTTACCAAGTTTCAGACCTTGAAATCCTTGTATTACGATTTTTTTGTACAATTCTGAAAAATATAAAGCTGGGTATTGTTTGTCACTGTTCCGATTGTTTTAACACATCTCAAATTATATTTTTTTATCTTTGTCATTCCATAAAATCAGAGCAAAGTTGCAAGTAGTATTATGTCAAGGAAAGTCCAAGCTTTTTTTTTTTTTCATTTCTTGTTTTTCTTATTTTGCAGAGAGGCAAAGTAAGTGGTCCTTCACCATCACGCTACATTTACAGTCCAGTAACCATGTCTATGTCCTACTAGTGTGTACTTTTCTGGATGTACACCTTGAAGTCAGAGCACAAATACTGTGAAGACATCTCTGTGGGAGAGGGGAATCAGGAAGTCCCTATTCTAACTGCATTGGAATCATACTGCTTTGTGTTCTTGGATTCTTCCAAACAGCCAGCACTATTCAGATAGCATTTATTATAGCACATATTATTATTGCGACTTAAGTGTCCTTTTCTTATTGAGGTATTTGGATCACGGCTCTTAGTCGAGAAGGGAGGTTAGAACTACTCAAGAGTATCTGTTTACCTCTCAGGGTAGGATGGCAGTTTACGGCATGTAGATTCTCAAGAAGCTACGTTTTCATGATAATCTGATCATCTTTTAAAATGTATCTATAGTTTTAAAAAGAAAGGATCTCAGGGCTAGACCATTATCTCATTTCATTTGTACATAATTAAAATATATGTATTTGTTTTTGTCATTTGCCTTTGCAAGACTGGTGCAGTTTCAAAATATAGTTCAACTTTTAAATCCATTTGAGCTTCATTTTTCCTTTTTATGGTTTTGTAATACTCTTAAAGTTAAAGCACCTACTTCCAAAACACAGGGATAGGGAGAAAGATTTGGTAGGGGGAAGAAGACCCCAATAGAAGCCACAAACCAGTATCTGATGATGCTGCTAATAGATAGATCCTCAGGATTTCTAAGTCAACGTTAATTGAATATGGAGACCTCACTTTATTAGTCTTTACAGAATCAAAATATAAGAGTTATCCAATATCTTGCTTCCTGCTTTGAGAAATACACCACTGATGCTGACATCCTAATAAGCTGTCTTCAAGAAACTTTTCAGAAAACGTTCAAACAACGCGTGCTTCAGATTTTTTTCTCTCTCTCAAAGTTTATCTCTAAACTTATTGAATGATAAGCTTCATACTTTGACTGCATATTATTTATCTCCTCGTCAATTTGATTGCCTATACCTTCATATTTACAGAGAAATGAAAATCCTGAGTGTCTTTGGAGGACTAACTCTGCATAATTATACTTTTATCATTTCAGTATCTACTTTTAAAAATAAGACTCTCTAATAAGACTTTCTAAGCTAAGCTGATTCATTCCCCCATCATCCTTGGTCTTTTTAATCCAACTTATAACCGCGATTCAAAACGTTCCACATTTAGACCACATGTTCCACATTATATCAGTCCTATTTAGAGCACTCATTAGCAAGCTCCTGTTTCATTTTGCTTACATTACAGGATTACTGAGAGATGACAGGGTTGTTTGTCATCTTTACCACTGCCAGTTTTGCCTCACAGTTTGTTGCGAGGAGGTGTGAGAAAAGAATGAAGACGATGAGCAGGAGAGGAGGAGGTGTAATTAGATCACACACACGGCTGGCTAACTTCAGTTAAATGTTAGTTTGTTTTTGCTCCCAAAAAAAGAGATCAGTATAAATAAAAAGAAATGCTCAGAGACAGAATGTAAGATATATTTAGTTAACTTGTTAAATTTCAGGCCCTATGAAGTGCATTTGGTGGTTGATGTAATTTTTCCCGAAACTACATCATGAAATCTAGGAATGTTAGTGTTTCTTTATGGGAATATATTCAATAGAAAACACAATATAGTTCATATTGTATGTAGAAGTTGTAAAAAATATATGCATTTTTTCTTATGATGAACTCAAGGTTTCATGTTTTACAGCTCTGCTGTTCTACATCTAAAACTCAGGGAGATGGAATGGAAAGTGTCTTTTAACATACATTTTTAACCGACAAGCTTCCCTATACCCAAAGAAATCCCAAGCCATGCTGCTGCCACCACCATGCTTCACAAATCTGATAACAGTCTAGCCCTGCTCCAGATTTCTCTTTATATCCCTGACATAGCTGTTAAAAGATTTGTCCCTGGTCAATCTGGTAAATGCACTAAATATATTCAACAACCTTTTTGTCACAATGAGCAGTCACAACCCACAACTTTTAGCTTGCAAAACAGCTGCTCTAGACACTGAGGAAAGTTGTTAGTTTCTTTGTCCTGATAAAGACTAATGGTTACAACTAAACTTCTAAGGGAGAGATGTCAAACTCAAATCATTGAGGGCCGGTATTGTGTAACTTTTAAATATTTCCCTGGTCCAACACAGCTGAATCAAATTCCTTAAATATCTCCTCATTTGAAGTCAAGTTCTCAAGACACCTCCAAAACAGAAACACATCTATGAGTTCAGGACCTCAGCCCTCAAGGACCCTGAATACTGAGGGTAAATTACAGACAATTGCAAACATCTGTCAGTTATGCCAAATATGAAAGCCATTGGTTTCACTTGATTATATGAGTATCTGATTCAAAAGGAGCTGAATACACATGCGCATCACAGTATTTATATTGTATTTGAGAGATATATTAGAAAACCCTAAATCCCATTGCTTCAGCTCACAGCTGCATTATCTGCTACTATTGTAGCATTGTCTTTGAAACCCCTGTCACACCTTCATGATTTAGACCAGCGTATGGCTGGCGTACGAAAAATCTGGCAAAAACACTGGCATACACTGGAAAAGTTATGGGTAAGCCAGCTTATGACAAATGTGGGGTATAAGTTACAGGTAAGTAACTAATAATATATATACTTTCAGATTAATCCCATACCACTGCAAAAATGACTACCCTTATAATCTTTGGCCACCTTTTTAATGCATTAAAGGTATACAGATTTTGTCTAAAACATGAGGAAAAGGAATCAAGCTTGAACTGTTTTACACTTTACACTTATCAGTTTTACTAAAAAAATAAAGTGGCCGTACAGTAATAACTTAAAGACAATTTGTAATTGACTATTACTACATACTGTAAGTTTATATAGACAGGGTTCATTAGGTTCACCTTTTTGCTGAAACAACATTGCAAAAGGTCATATTGCTCTCTTTTCAGACATTCTAAGGAAGATTAACATTGAGCTTTTTTTGCATTGTCAAAAAAAAAACACATAAGGTTTTTTGATGTTTTTTTCCAGCTACCATTTTTTAATTATGTGTTAGAGAAGCCCAAATCGTTTCTTTTTGTGCAGCTTTATATGAGTTCTCCTTTTGAGTCCTAAGGTCTGCTCTACCCTGCACACCTTGTTCTAATCTCTAGTTTCTACATCTGTATCCTGTCAGTCAATATCTCACCATATATAACATATAGCTCTGGTTCACTCCGTTTTTAGCTTGACTTACAGATCAGTTTGTTCCCTGCTGTTGAATATTAGCCCATAGTGTGCTGTTGTTAGTTTGGTAAAACATGTTAACAAAATAGTTGATATCCAGACTTTCAAGCTGCTTGAGCTTATTTTACACAATTGAAGCTGAAAGTGAATTGAACATAAATAAGGAAACATTTACAGCAGTAAACAGGGAAATTGATTAAAACAAAAAGGTCAGATTTATGCAAGGGGAAAAACTAGCCGGTATATCTGATAGCTTCAGCAAACATAAGAAAAACTTTAAGAGACCTATCAAGAGTTAACCAACAACTCTTAGATCAATTTAAATGACTGTTAATTAACTGTAAATTGATTGTTTTAGTGCTGCTCTTGTTTTGAAGGATGGAACTTGTGATTTTTTGTATTCTTTATGCTTCTGTACTAGCAGAAAATGGAAATAAATGACCCAAAAAATTGCATAAGGAACCTGTACCTACTCATTTACATCCAGTTGAATGTTTATGGCTGATTATTTGAAACCAATATTCATTGTGAGGATATCTGTTTTGAATTTGTGCCTTAAAATAAATGTTGATGCAAATCATTAACCCTGATGGTGGCCAGATCGTACAGTAATGAAGCGGATGTGGACCCAGGATTCACCACAACAGGTCAGTGACCATTTGAAAAGTTTATTGAGAACACAGGTGATAGAGACACTCACTCTCGGGGTTACAGGTTAGAGGCAGCCCTGGCAGGTTTGAGCTGAAACTGTCTGATGGACTAACCTGACTTTGCATGGAGTTCGGACTCTGAGGGTCAGCCAGGGACAGGTAGTGTGTCTAGAGATTGATTCAGACATCCAGCAGATGAGCAGAGGGGATATCCAGCAGGTTGGCCCAGTTTCGATCTCCAAGTAGCTGAGAATGTTAAGGGGGCAGACAGGCTCAGTAACTTACAGGCAGAAACGGGTCTAAGAACAGGTTATCAATCCAGAATCCAGAGAAGGACAGAGCTGGTCTCAGGCAGGCAGACAAATCCAACAAGGGATCAGGCAGGCTCAAAAATCAGGAGAAAGGACAGGATCTATAGCAGGCAGGCAAACAGACAGGTTTTCAGGAATCAGGCTGGAAGGTTCTAACCGGGTTGGCTTGAAACGATCTGGCACTGGAGACTCATTAGGATGGAACTTATATGCAGGTGGTGACAGGTGAAACCAGTAGAGATGATTGCAAAGGGGGTGGAGATTGAACCAGAGTGATAATAGGAGAGAGAGTCAGCTCCAGTGCCAGGATCATCACATTAATGTTAAAAACATATGGCACCTACACAAATCATTTACAGTAATTTATGGGAATTAATTTAATGTTTCAAGCTATTTTCCATATTAATGTTATAACTCTGTGAAAATGATTATCTTCAATTAGAAATAAATATTATTAAGTTAGAAACATTAAGACACAGCAAAACAACAGTACAATCCACAGTTAGCCTATTTGCTGCCTGTTGTTCTTAGCAGAATGGGTTTTTTCTGTAAGGCTATAAGTTTAGGATGGCAGGGACAGATTGTGGTGATTCATGGAGTCTGGAACCAAGCTAAACTGTGTCATGTTTTGTGCCTGAATACAATAAGTGCCTGTTTGTGATTTTTCCTTTTTGCCTGTGTTTTTGCCCAGAATCATGCATTTTCACGTGTGGGTGTGTGGGAATATAGGCGTTTGAACTGCTTGCGTTAGGTGGAAAATGTGTATTTCAAGAGTGCCTATGCATGTGTGGCTGTGTACTGTATAATATATGGTATTGTGTGGGCTAGCTGGGATTACACAAAGACGGCACCATATTGAGGAGAAACATATTGTTGGCAGCAAAGCTAAAGAAATAGGCTCTCTCAGCATAAGCTTTGTTTTTCTCTCCTTTTAAAAATAGAAACCATTAGAATTAATGTATTTTGTCATATTTAGGGATGGTCTTTTCTTATTTTTTGTTTGTTTTTTTGTTTGTTTGTTATTTATTCAGAATCACAGACCTGAAAGTTGAATAAAACCCTTAGATTCACAATCTTTTACTGAGAGTTTTTACTAAACGTTTGAGAATTTTACGTCACATCAAACCTTGTTTCTGTTGTAGTATGCCAATTGGAAATGGACAAGACTAAACATGATGCAAAAAATTACCCAAACAAGGAATAAATGCAGTATCAGGACAATTTACAAAAATGGTAAAAGTGGACAGTGATGACGGATAAGGTTCAACAATAGCCTTTTTTTTAAATGTGAATAGAAGCAAAGGTAGATAGATGAGATTTGTACTTTACTGCTTCTTCATGAGGTGACCCTTAATCCAATCGATTTTACCACTCTATTATCATAAATCAACAGCCAGCGTGTTTCTGTAGGTTACTATGTGGACTCTCTGACTATCATGAATACGAATGCCCTAAATCACCAGGAAAATGTGACACAGAAATACAAGCTACTCTTTAATAACCTTTCACTGGTGCTGGATTGAGTTTTATTAGTTACCTTCATCAGGGTCCCAAATATGGAAAAGATTTTTATTTTTTATTTTTTTTATTCTGCATTCTACTGTGCAGAACAACACTGCCAGGGATTTTTTTGGCCATTTGGAAAGAAATCTTACTGGTTCCCCCACAGCCAGCCATGAGTCCAGAGACAATTGTTCATATATAAAAAAATGTTTTATGATGTTATTCCCATGTTTGTGTAAAGAAAACATTTAAACAAGAAAAACAATGCAATAATTTGGTATAAATTCAATTATTGGCTGTAAAAGAATTATACTCTATATTGAAAAGCACTTGTCTTTTTTTTTTATACTTTAACATGAAATTCTGCTTAGATTAAATAACCGCTTCCATTAAATAAAATGTTATTATAGGTTTTCTAGTTTGTGAGAAGACCTGAGGCTTGGGTCAGCTGACAATAAAAATTTTATGTGGGATAAAAAAACGTATGTTGTCTTTTAGTGACATATAATGGTGGCAGTAGAAAGCAATGGGGACACAAAGTTGCAAAATCCTAAACAATCGTCAATGAAAACTTAAAAACTCGTACCATAAAGCAAGCGCTGCTTAGTTAAAAATATAGCATGTGTTGGAATCACACTCAAAGTCAGAATCTAGGTGAAACCGAAATTTTGTTGAAAATTGATCTTCAGAGATGCTCTTCATACAAGATGGCTGGACTTGAGATATTTGGCAAGGGAGGATTTTTTTCTTCTTCTGCATATTATTGTGTCCTAGCAATATACCTACCATATGTAGCAATTCAAAATGTTTTGAGCCATGATTGCAGGAAAAAACTGTGTAACAGGTGCATAATACAAAATTTAATGAGCTAGAATTGTTTTGTTTTTTTTTGGTTTTTTTTGTATGTTACAGAAACCTTAACTACACAAATAAGAGGTGGTAATAAAGAATCAAAACAAATTAAAAAAATTACTGACTGGTACTACCAAACACACTATTGATATCTCCCAATAAGTCATATAATATAGCTATTTTAAACATTAGAATTAATCCCGCTGTGTCAATGATTTGATTCAATCAGCTGGCTTTTCTTTGATAGAAACATTGTTGAATCATATCTGTAATAATAGAACTTTATTGATCTCACATTGGATAAAGGTATCGCTGCATTTTAACCCATCCCCTTGGGGAGCAGTGGGTTGCCATTGTGCGGCGCCCGGGGAGCAGTGTGGGGTTAAGGGTCTTGCTCAGGAACCCAGAGTGCAGGTTTTGGGGATTGAACTGGGTACTTGCAACCTTCTAAGAGCACAAGCGCACTGCTAAACCACTAGGCCAACACTCCACAAATTGCCTTGAGAATGCATTGATGATTGGCACAATATAAATTTAGTATATTGAATTGAAGCAAATTAATTTTATGTCTGGAAAATAACTTTTAATCAGTTATTTAATTGCTGACTATAATCTCAATTTTTTTTTGTTTTAAACATAAACACTGTCATTTTTTTAATTTTTAAAGTGAGGCACCCATTCTGATTGAATATTTGACTCTCCACATTCCAAAGATGTGGCTCTCCATGTTCAGAACGACAAACAAGGTCAGAACGAGAATGTAGATTTCACACAGTAGCAGATTGTTTATGGAGGTGTTTAATAAATCTTTGTAAAGGAAAAAAAAAAATAACCTAATATTGGATGCAGTTTTATTACCAAACTCTCAAATAGGAGCTGACATCATCATTACCACCCATGTTATCTTAGTCAATTTGATACTCTTAGGCCATGCTCACACAGCTTGCCTTCATGCCCAAATGTAACAACTGTTCAAGACATCAAAGTATCAGAGGGAGAATGTAGACATCACACATCAGCACACTGTTTAATGAAGTAATAATTGATAATAAATAAGACATTATGTAAATAAAAATGTATTATGCTGGGGTTAATATTAAACTTATTGAGAGCTGACAGTATAATAACCACATCATTGACAAAAAAGGAGGGTAAGAAAAAAAATGTACTTCAGTAAGTTTGTAAAAGTTTTCAGTGACTGCTGCTGCTACAGGGTGGTGAGTACATGTGTAGTTGGAGCCCTGGCAATGCTGTAAAAGTTTGATAATTTTGTGACCCTTCAGACGGCAGATGCATAGAAAACTGCCAGATTATTTTATTTTGGGAGGTGAAAAGATAATAATTTGGTAATTTTGACTGCTGTAAAAAAAAAGTCAAAAATGAGACACATAAGGGCAAAATGAGAAAAATTAAAATTAGATATAGATGGTATTGCAATGGAGTTTTAATATAGCCTTAGAAATGTGGGTTGATGAGACAAAGAAACAAAGAGGGAAACATTTTGGACTTGATCATCAATATGAGTCTGTCTGTAATTTATGTTCTCGGATCTGGGCACTTTTCTGTTACATTTGGAAAAGCCTGTAGACAATCTCGGGCCAAAATCAGAAAACCAAGGCTGTTGGAGAATTGAAGTGGGTTAACGACCTGGTTTGACGAGCCATGCACTCCTCCTCTGGCCCAGAACCCCCTGCTCTTACCTTCACTTTCTTCAACGACTGACTACTTCACACCTTCCAGCTCCCAACCACCATCTAACCTCCCCGAGGTTCCCACAGGAAACAGTGCTGGCACTGTTCCTCTTCACCCTCAACACTGCAGACTTCTTCATCAACTCCCCATGCTGCCAACTCCAGAAGTTCTCTGACAATTCTGCTATGGTCGGCCTCATCACAGGTGGAGACGACTCAGAGTACAGACAGATCATGGGAACAGACACCAGATTTAGAATTTTCTTTGCCCTTTAACTCTGCAAATAGATTGGTACATAACATTTATTCTTAAATCTCAGACATCATTGATTTAATTGCTCCAGTTAAAGTGAAGGTCATTTTGTGGGAAGAAAAAGTCTCAGTGGACAATGGATTCATCAGTTAAAAGGGAAAAAACTGTGCCCAACAGCTTATTCCAGTTGGATTCCAGGTTAATTGCAACTTATATATAAAGACAGACACTACATATATAACACTTCCAACTTGAAAAATTAAAGAGAATATTTCTTCTTGGACATTATCAGCAGAAGAAAAAACATTGAAAATATTAGTGCCTTGTTTTCCACAGTTGACAGGTTAACAAACCCTATTGTGACTATAAAATCTGAACTACACTCTACCAGGACTGATTTAACTAAAATAATAAACACATCTCTTTTTTGACAAGTGTATTTCTCCAAGCCCTAAAAACAGCACTTATGAAACCTCTTTTGCAAAGGAGTAACTTGAACAAGCTGCTATAGCAAAACTAGAGGCATATTTTAAAACTCACCTTAACCAGCAAGACTATAAAAATGTGTTTCAGCAGTAAAAGAACTTCCTAGTTGTGAACCAGCTGTTTCACAGTCTTCTTGTCAGGCTTACAGAGACTGTCCTTATCAAGGTGTTCAATGACAACCACATACATGTTGACTGTGGAAGAAGCATATGGCTGGTGTTATTTGACCTTAGTGCACCATTCATTACTTTTGGTCACTCTATTTTATTAGAGTCCCATGGAAAACAAGGTTGCCGTTTTTGGAACAACACCCTGCTGGTTCAAGTCCTACTTGAAGAACAGAAAATTTGTTGTGTAAGTAGATAACTTTAAATAAGAGCACAACAATCGCAAGTGGTGTTCCCCAAGGGTTCATCTTAGGGTCCCTACTATTCCATATCTATATGCTCTCGCTACCTCAGAATATAATAAGCTATAACAAAAGTTAACATAACAATGCAGATTAGAGACTGATATACTTCATATTCCTTACTTTCATCAGGTGACCAAGAATCCATCAAATTGCTGAAAAGCAAAAGAAGAGCAAGAAGAAATCTGTGCATTATTATGCCAGCATTTTCTATAGCTGAAATCCAGCTTCAGCTAATACAACTAAAAATCAACAATCAGGCTTGAAATCTGCGTGTAGTGATAGAGTCAGACCTGAACCCTCAAAAGCACACAAAGACACTAACACAGTCAGCATTCCGTCAACTAAAGAACATTTCCGGGAATAAAGGGCTAATGTCTCAGTAGGATTTTGAATAAATTATTAATGTTTTCATCTTTATTAGACTGCAACAATGTCTTCACAGGGCTGCCAAAAAGTTGAATAGACTGCTGCAGTTCATCGAGAATGCAGCTACCAACATCCTCACCAGAACTACGAAAATGGAGGACACAACTCAAATTCTAAAGCAGTGTTGATTTTGTCAGCCATCTTAGATTTAGTCTTAGTTTTAGTCTTCAGGATGAAAACTATTATCAGTTTTTGTCACATTTTAGTCATTACAATATGTGATAGTTTTAGTCCAGTTTTAGTCATCTAAAACTAAAAAAGGTTTTAGTCTATTTTTAGTAGGTTTTATGTTACAATTTATAAATCAGTTATGCTTTACAATTTCAAATAACAACCAGATTTTTTACCACAGCTCTTGCCTAGATACTAAACGTTTTTATGAATAAATGCCCTACTTTTTAAAAAAGTGTCTCACAAAAGCGGTGAAAATAGCAGATCTAGTTCAACACATCATATTGATTAAAATAGCAGACAAGCTGATAAAATTTAAAATAAAGGATAGGTTTTAGACATACAAGGTTTTCATTCAAAAGCAAACACTTCCTGATCTATTATTAATTATGCATTATACACAGAACCATAAACTCTTTAATACTCCAAAAAAAGCAAAGAAGAAAACCATTCTTCTTTCTACTTTTTCAATTGTGGCTTTATTTCTAAAAAAAAAATTACCCGCTGGTTACTACTGCTCAGAGGTCAAATGAGATCTTAATTCAAAGGGATCTGCTATAAAAATTTAAACAGAGGACCTATATTAATCCTTTATATTGCCATGGCAATCTGGACCTAAATTTCAATATGTTAACTAAAATATTAATATATATATAAACAAGAACTATGAGAGAGAAATGTTCACAGATTTATGTAACTTTCATCTGGGTCTCTACCTAAAAATAATCAGTATGCAATTAAATATTTGATTCAGATAGACAAAATGATTTCAGACAAAATGATCTTTAATGCTTGGCAGAGGATGATCAGCCACATATAGTTTATTAAGTAGCGATGGAAAAGCCATACTCCTACGCAAAGACGCATTTCCAAACAAGCACAGCTGGGAGAGCAGATTTTGTCAGAGTTGAGCATGCAGTACAGAACCATTCCAGCTTATATTCAACCCTGCCACTGATGCCATGATACATCTGTGGTCCTGCAGAATGTGCACCGTTGCACACTAGGTGGGTTGCATGACCAAACAGGAAGCAGCAGCACGGCTCATACTGCTTAACAGATTACAGAACAACAATGCATTTTAAAGATCTGACAGACCACCAGCTAACATTTTGATTTAGTCTCATCTCATTGATGAAAACTCAAACCAATGAGTTGTCAAGTTTTGGTCATCAAACATCCAGTCAGTTGATAAATCCTTAAATGTCTAAGCTCCAATATGCATTACAGACTTGTCAGTTTATGAACCAAGTTATCTGCCTTAAGTCTACTCTGCATACAAAGAACCAGAAGTAAACATGGAGAAGCAGTTTTTACTTCTTATGCTCCACTTATCCGGAGTAAACTCAGAGAAAACTGTAAAGGTGCTAAAACCCTAACTTGCTTTATGTCAAGATAGAAAACTTACTTGTTTAGAATGGCATTTTCTGTGCTATCACTATTTTGAGTTTGTAGTCAACTGTTCATTGTCTTATCAGTCTGTTACATTTCTTGTGATATTGCAGTTTTGTTTACATTCAGCTCAGTTCCTGTCACCCTAATTACCCATCTGTCAACCCATCTGTACAATGCTGTCTTCTCCCAGCAGCATTCCTGCTTTCCACCTGTTTCCTCCCCATATAACCACCTCCCTAACCTCACACTGACAGATTATCTGAAAGCATTACAGGAAGTAGAAATGTATGGTTCCTTCCATGCCCGATTGCCTGATTCTGGCATCGATTTAGTCTCATGGATTTCCCGCCTTTTCCTTGCCCTCGCTGGATTACTTTGAGCTCTCTGATTTCTGGAAAGAGAGTCGGTACGGGTCCTATGACTATCGGTTCTCTTCTACCCTTTGGATGGTCATCATTTTGATCACCGAATTTGAATCCGTGGAGGAATGTTTTTCAGATTCTGTAGAAAAAGAAGGAAACATGTTTAAGAATTAACAGAACTGATTCCAGTCATGCTTAACAAAATCATCGATATAAAAATTACAAAGCAACTTTTTTAATTTTGTCTTAGAACTTTTTTTTTGACCATAGCTGTTTGAACAGCTACTAAATGAATAGCTACTAACTACTAAATGATTTCCAAGGTCACACCCAACCAGAACGTGCCTCTTCCAAAGTCTCAAGAGTCAGTATCCTGCCTTCTACCGCAGATCACAGCACTATCATATAAGGTGATGGTAGAACATCTCACATCATCATAGGTCAAGCATTGGAATGTCCTTTTAGCTGAAAGTGAAAAAGAAAAAATAAATTATTCTTCAACAGCCTCTGATATCTCCTCCCGATTCAAACCTTTCCGTTCTGACCCGGATTTTCTCCAACAACCTGATCTGTTTTTCTCCTGGGATTCCAAGATGGAGAATTTGCCTCTAAATCAGTTCTGTCTGCCCCTCCCTGTTATTGCTACCAGCGAGTCCCCCCTCCAAATGGTACAAGCCAGCACATCACCCCTGAACCAGAATATAATCTCCTCATTCCTACAAGAAGAAGGTTAGAGGCTTTTTTCAGGGTTCGTATGGATGCTTGAAATCCTTAAAAACCCTTGAATTTGAATGTTATTTTTTTAAGGTTTACAAAATCCCTGCATTTTAGTCTATCTTGGTAAATGCTTGATACTGTAATGAAATAGAAATCTTGGTTTAATATACTGCTAATTAAATAGAGAAAAATAAGATAGTGAAATAAAAAATCTTAACCTTATTGTCAGGTGCACCTCATGCCAGCTGTCGCCTTATCGAGGTGCTAGTTTGTTGTCATGACAACATAGCTCCCAAGCGGACAGACTGTCGAACGACCATGTTGGGAGAATGGTATTATAATCAACTTTGGTTGAATATTTTAAAATAAAGACAGTAGCTCAAACATAGATTAAACCAACATTTTGCAAACCTTGAAGTATAAGGAAAATAAATTTGTCTCTTTGCAACTGGAGAATCTGCACTCTCCAGTCACGTGAACAGAAAGCCACACAGGCTCTGACTGCCATGTTAGCCCTACATATTAACTATTTAAAAATATAATAACCACTAGCTAGGCATTCATGATAAAGAAGCGCTGCTATAGATGTGTACGCAGTGTTGTTCCAAATGAGCTATCACCGCCAGAATTTATATGCATTGCATTGTGTGCATTTAGCAGAGAGAGCAAATCCGGTCAACTCTGCCTCAAAATCGAAAATGTAACACTTGTCATCCCATGGTATGGTAAAAGATTGTTTGAAAAGATTTATATCCATCACATCTTTTTGCCTGTTTGCCCTTTTTTGTTACTGAATGGAGCAAGTGAAACAGATTTTAAATATGTTAAAATGAACACCAAATAATCTTCCTTCTAAAATTATTCCTATCTGCCAGATTCAATGAGATTTTAATTCAAGGTAACAGGTATCTTTCAAAATCTAACAATGTATAAGGAGTTAGAAAATGTTTTCACTTTATTAGAATGGCATGTTTAAAATTATGTAGACTTCTCGACAAAGATTAAAGGATTTTATTGATTTAAAGCACTGCAGCCCACTTTATTAGTACTGACAAACTGTTAAGCGTTTTTTCTAATGGTGTGTTGACATATCTTTGGAGCAAAATCATGCAGGGTGGAAATATCCTAACATCAATTCACTTTTATTTCTAAAGCACAAATTAACTTCATGTCATCTCAAGGCACTTTACAAAGTCAATGCAATATAATCCTCCAGCAAATTTGTTTAAAATGTTTCCTCCCTAAGGAAACCCAACAGATTGCATTAAGTCTTGACAAGCAGAACTCACTCCTCCTGGAAGAGTGTAGAGACACAGTTGGTAATAAAAGAGAAATTGTCATTTTGTGTGTGCATGAATTGTTTTTATCACATTAGTTAAGGTACTGGAAATGGTTGAAAACTGAACTTGAAAGCTTTTGAAAAATACTTGAAAAAGTTGTGTGGGTCCTGTTTTAATTTCTATTTGCTCAATTCTCATTGAGTTTAAACCAGCCACTAGCCTGATTATTTAATGTATATCATTGAGCTTCTGCAAGCACCATCCTCACAAAATGTCTTGGCTTTGGATGGGCATTTCCTTAACCAGTTCTATGTTTCATGGAGAAGATTTGTTTATCCCATTGAGAGGACTAAGTCAAGGGGAATGTTTGTTTATGCCTTAGATGGAGCTATCGAGAAGGGATCTCATTCTGGTATCCCAATAATTCTAAGCGCAGAGTCCTGCATGGGTCTGATTTTTCAAAACTGTATTCGCACCCGTAGAGTTCAGAAACGAGACCAGACACGTTACCCACAGTTATCCCCATTTAAAGCCTGGTAGGGACCACACTCATCCGTAAACAATAAAATGGGACCCGACCCGTGATCACAAAGTGTACACACATGCATCTATAATGACCGAAGCAGAACAGAACATTGCCTCAAGCCCATATCCAGTGTGCACTGAGCTCACAGATTAACAATTGTAAATTAGCCAAAGTAAGAAGATTTGCATTGTTGCTTTAGACAATGCTGTTATCTCGATATTGTTGAATCAATCAATTTTTCAAGTAGAGTTAATAAATAAGAAAATAAAAAAAAGGGGTTTCATTCATGCTGTAACTCTATGATACCCGCATTTTATTCTCATATACCCATGCCCGCACCCATGAAGTAATATAGGTTTTTTTTTCTACCCGTAGAGTTTTATACAGGTACCCGACCTGATGCAGGGTCGGCGAAGAGGCGACCAGGCCAGAGGCTGCTGTTCAACGGGACTCCTAGTGACAGAGCACTGCCGTACAACGGAGCTGTTCAGACCTGCGTACAACGCAGGTCTGAGTGGCTCAGACACCGAAATTCAGGTGAACTTTCTCACATAAAAACATATTAAACCTATGTTTTACCCACTTATAACAGCAAATAGAGCAAAGCCGCTCTCTGCCACTGAACACAGGAGCAGCAACACTTTACTTGATATCTGACCTTAATATGGACAAGTATTAAAAATAATCTTTCAGATTATTATCAGTGCTTGCGGTCTGAACGTAGCGTTATTCATTGAAATAAACCAAGCGACTTTCAGTTTCATCCGCCATTGCTACAGGCAAAGAAAGGATAGGTTAGCTCCGCCCAACATGCATCAGACCCACTTTTAGACTGTGCAGCTAGAGCAGCAAAGATGCTTTAGCCGTGCACCAGAACTAAACATGTACAAGCATTAAAGATGAAGCAGCACACATGGTTTTGCTGCCTTTGCTGCGTGCGGTCTGAATGTAGCTTAAAAGCTTGCTCACATCCACCCGCTTCTCTGATCACCTGATCCTTAAACACAATTCATTGTTGAATTCGATGCTTCTACCACAAGGGTAGGAGCTATTTTACTCAGAGAACCCTGGATGACCGTGTTCAGCCCCATGCCTCCTTTTTAGGTAGTTATCCAGCACAGACTGAAACTATAATGTTGAGGACTGAGAGCTTCCAGCTGTTAAGTTAGCTTTGGGGCAGTGGTGACAATGGTTAGAGAGGACCAATGAATCATTTATTGCATGGACTGACCACAAGATTCTAGAATACCATAAAACAACCAAAAGGGTACACACTAGGTTTGAAAGATTGTCACTTTTCCTTGATAATTTATACTTTTCTCTATTTTTTAAGACCGAAGACCAAGACTTATAAATCAGACTTATAAATCAGATTTTTTTCTCTTATTTTATATAAAGCATTGTTGTACTACTGAAATGTGCTTAACTACATAAACCTTGATTCAAAGAAGTTTGAAATAGTTTACTGTGTCATATTTTTTCAGATTTTCCTACAAGTTCACAATTGTGTTTTATATTCAAAATCTTTCTCTGGCTTTATCCTATAAACTCAAGTACTTTGGTGTCTCTAAGAGGTTTTCCCACTTAACTTAACCATTTTATCTCCATTCTACTCCCCATCAACGCTGAGAGTACCATGATTATAAATTTAACTCAGCATGGTCTATGATGAACCACCAATACTGTACAACCTTTATTATGCTGTCAGGAGAAATATATCCACTGTCATGGGTACTTAGTAGCCTGTGGTTTTTCTAGGTAAACCTATACAGTAGTTGCTATAAATAAATACATTTTTTTTTTGTGAAAAAAAACTTTTAGGATTTAGTTGCTTAACATTTTAGTTCCTACAGTTATAAAATTGTATGACTTGTTTTTATGCTGGTGAAGGTTCTCAGTCATCCAGGTCATAGTCATACCAAAAAATAAACAATCCACTGGAGTTTATTTCCAAGTTTGAAGACATTTCGCTTCAGATCCAGGAAGCTTTCTGAATTGAAAAAGCTATATTTAGAATATACCTCAATAAAGCACCTATTACCCTTAAGGACACTTTTCAGAATCTGTCATATCTGTTTGTGATCACATGACATTTTGACAAACAGAGGGGTACTCCTTACCTTATTTGCTATATTGCATACAAGATGATCACTTTATTCCTATACAGCAGTTACAAGGCTTCAGAAATGTGAGATGTTTAGAAAACATATTATGTTTCTTCCCTTCTTTTCTTCCCAGTCAAACATTTAAAATGGATAGTTGGAAGTTATTGTCATCTGTGTGTATTTGTCTCATACTAAGACAGTTAAGTTTTCCTCCTCGCCTTTTACAGAAATTGATTCTGGTTTGAGTGGCAGGCGAAAGAAAGCAGCACCTCAGCTTGCAGTTGTCAGCTTAGGTGAATAACTGCCTCCCTCCTCCTCTCTCCCCCTCTCTCACACACTCACACCATCTCTCAGACTTCCTTACTTCCTTTTCTGTCACTACACACTCCAGCACCTGACATGTAAACAGTAGAGATGCACATCTTTTCCCCCATACTTTAGTCAGTCAAAGCCATTTATAACCCCACAATCTACTCAGACATTAGGTGATGGATAAGCATTTTATTTTTAATAATAGAGAAGAAAACGCTTGCATTTTGATATACAGAGCATATCAGCAGTAAATTAAAATATGCATCACAATGCAAACACAACCAGTGAAATGATTGGAAGCCCCTCTGTCAACACTTCACCTGAAAAACATATCACAATTGCTTGCTGTCAGTGGTGTGGCTGTAAACCATGTCATGAGAAGAGCAAGAGGGGGCGAGCAGTAAAATCCGCTTATAGTTGGACCTCTGTGTTGCCATGGTGACTGTCTGCATCGAATCATTAGAAGAAAGATGCTTGGGCTTCCAACACTTCCCTGGTTTTCTCTCTTCAAGTACTTTCTTTCATTCTTTGACAGGCTTAGGTACTGTCTGTCCCGCTGTGTCTGATGTGAAAACAGAAGCCCACACAATACTAGGAAAAGCAAGGCACATTTATTTGTATCATATATTTCTGTGAGATGACAATTATAAGTGCTTTATGGAATGAAATGAAATAAGAAAGAAAGTGTACAAAAAGTATTTTCAATTCACTTTAAACATGATCTTAGTAATCCCAAAGGAAAATTAAAAGTTGTAATTTATAGTTGTTGTGTATGCTAATGGCTGTTGGGATAAGGTATCTTCTGTATCAGTCTGTCTTGCACCAAATTTGGCGAAGCTTTGACTGCAGACACCCTGTTGTTCAACAATCTTTAGACGAGGGTGATCAGGGATGTCTCTATAATGCCCAACATTCTTTATCAACCTTTTCATTTTTTAAGTAATTCTCTGTGAAACTGTTACTCCAGTATATTAAGGCAGATGAGATGGCAGTCTGCATAACACCCTTAGAAGAAGAAATTCAACCTTTTGCTGCAAACACTGAAATACCTAAGCTTCTGAATGAAGTACAGTCTGCTCTGTCCCTTCTTAAAGACGGCTTCACAGTTGCATCTGTCAAATCTGTTACCTAGGTGCATACCAAGGTATTTATACTCCTTCACCACTTCCATTTCTTCTCCCATGATTTCAATAGTGTTCAAATTGTTTCTGGTGTCTTTGAAATCTACAATCATCTCCTGTTTTTTGTTCACATATTGCTCAGATAATGGTTAACCAGCTCCTTGTATTCAATTTCATGTCCATCTGTGATGCGCTCAAGGGTTGAGACTCCACCTGTGTCTGACTGAGTTTCTGATGAAGTAAATCATGGTGAATTGTGTTAAATGCACTGGATAAATAAAAAAACATGATCCCCAGAGTATTGTCTACCTTGTCTAAATGAGAGTGGGTTTGTTGCAGATGTATTATGGCATCTACAGTAGTAGCTATTCAAAATGTCCCCACTTTCCTTGATGGGCCCTTGGCTGCTCCTTGGCTGTTCCTTGGCTGGTCTCCATTACAATTCCTTTTTTAACATCAATCTTTGTACTAGAATATTCTTTTTGTCATGATTTGTGGACATTAACATCTAAAGAGATGTGCCTTCTCCTGGTCAGACCCTGTTATTCAGTGAAACGATGGTGTCATGGTGGAGTAAAAAAATATGCACGCCCAGGAGAAGGAGGGGTTTACTCCAGTGGCTGGAAGTTGGAGGGGATTTTGTTAGGAGTTGTAGGGAAGTGGGCTGCCATTCGGCTGGCATTTGACTGGGAAGGGCTATTTGGAATAGCTGATACTGTATCACTTCAACTCCATGGCGATACACAAAATGCTTATTGGTTTGCTAAGGTGGACCAACAGGAATCTTTCTAGGACTTTAATGATGTAGCATGAAAGGGCAACAGGTCAACTGTCATTGAGGACTGAGATTGCTGAGTTGGTTTTCCAACAGTGCAAAATTTTCTTTACACTAAAAAAGGAATAGGTAAACTGATCCAACACTGATATCAGAAAAATTAGTTCAGTATCGGTTAAAAATAGATAAGGTGTGGGACTAAGCCCCTTTAACCTTATTGAAACATTGTGATTGTACAGACAGAGTGACACTAGCAGTTATGCAAAGGATAGATCTTTTGAGGTGGAGGACTTTTTTCACCCCTCTTCTTATCAGAGGTTGATGGAGCCTTTGTTGATTTTTGAGGGCCAGAGCCTTATCATTTTGGGCTACTAGTGCAGTTTCAGCAATAACAAAGTTTTCCTTTGAAAGCAGGGGGTCAGAAAACAAGGTAGTATCTGGTGTGACCACCATTTGCCTCACATCTCCTTCACATAGAGTTGATCAGGTTGTCAATTGAAGCCTTTGGAATGTTGGTCCACTCCTCTTCAATAGCTGTGCGAAGTAGCTGGATATTGGCAGGAACTGGTACACGCTGTTGTATACGGCAATCTAGAGCATCCAAAACATGCTCAATGGGTGACACGCCCGGTAAATATCCCGGCCATGCAAGAATTGTGACATATTCTGCTTCCAAGAATTGCATACAGATCCTTGCAATATGGGGCCGTACATGTTCTGCTACAATATGAGGTGATGTCGTTGGATGAATGGCACAAAAATTTGCCTCATGATCTTGTCATGGTATCTCTCTGCATTCAAAATTCCATCAATGTCCAGAACAGAAGCCTGCCCATACTATAACCTCACCACCACCATGGGCCACTTGATCCACAACAATGACAACCCAAAATCGCTAACCTACATGACGTCACACACACTGTCTGCCATCTACCCTGAAAAGTGCAAACCGGGATTCAAGAAGAGAATACCTCTCCGACTTGCCAGACATCAGCGAATGTGAGCATTTGTTTACTCAAGTCGGTTATGACGACGAACTGGAGTCAGGTGGAGACCCCGATGAGGGCGATGAGCATGCAGACGAGCCTCCCTTAGGTGGTTTCTGACAGTTTGTGCAGAAATATTTTAATTATGCAAACAAATTGTTTCAGCATCTGTCCAAGTAGCTGGTCTCAGACGATCTTAGAGGTGAACATGCTTGATGTGAAGGTCCTGAGCTGGTGTGGTAACATGTGGTCTGCGGTAGTGAGACTGGTTTGATGTACTCCCAAATTCTCTGAAATGTCTTTGGAGATGGCTTGTGGTAGAGAAATGAACATTCAATACATGACCAACAGATTTCTTTGACATTCTTGCTGTCAGCAAGCCAATTGCACGCTCCCTCAAATCTTGTGACATCTGTAGCAATGTGCTGTGTGATAAAACTGTACCTTTCAGGGTGGCCTTCTAATATGGCACACCTGTGAGGTGGGATGCATTAACTCAGCAAACGAGAAGTGCTCACTATCACAGATTTAGACTGGTTTCTTAAGGGGAAACTGTTATATTGTGTATGTGGAAAAAGTTTTAGGTCTTTGAGTTCATCTCATAAAAAATGGG